>NC_047511.1:29490646-29790646 GCF_902827115.2 Pseudochaenichthys georgianus
CCGTGAGGCGTGGAGAGGGTCCGCTCATGACAGGTACGTTCGAGAAAAAAGTGTTTACCGATCTGTCTTTAATCCGGGGGAAAAAGGACAGCGTGGGTCTTTTTCTCTCAAGGATATTACCTGGTATGGTAATATTCCTGTAATCCTTTTCTCCTCCGTGGAAGAGAGAAGAAAAAAGTGTCCTCGCTACCGTGGTGTCGGTAGTGAGGGAAAAAACACAAGTTGAAGTCAAAACCTTACCTTACTCCAGAGGAAGAACGGCGAGGTTGACTATAATACTCGTCTGTGAGAGAATAGGGTAGCCGGCTAACGCCCGTCGACCGAAAATTAGCTTTGGGTTCAGTCTGTGGACTGTTAAGCTAGCCCGGCTACCGTTCGAGATGTGCTCTGAAGCGAGAAGAGGTGTTTGAATGACGCATGCGTCGTGGCGCAGGCTACTTATAGGGGGTGATTTCCCCTGACGTTGACGTCAAGATCACCAGCCAATCAGGATTGGCGTAATGAGATTGATGCTTCTGTTTGCTCCGCGATGAGGCGCATCCCATAGTGAGACATCGAACGGAGTGTTATGAATGAGAACGATTTTTTTTGCAAACCATCACATTTCTCTTCAATTTATGCAAAGACTCTTTATCATAGATAGAGAATTGCCATTTCCCCCACATACTCTATGTTAAAAACAGATGAATTATATTACCTTTTTTTACATTATTTTAATAGCAACATTCATTCATCTGTTGTCATCTTATAACTTATTTATCTTAACAGCTATCACTGTAAAAAAAAAATTATTTAATTTAATTTTACTATACAATATTTATCTTTACATTCTGTTCTTGCATATGTCTTATTATATTTACGTGTATATAGATTTCTGCCTGCACTAATTTATTATTCTTAATTTAATTTTGAATTTATTTTATTGTTTTATGTCTTATATAACTATGTTGCATTGTTGGAGGAGCTCGGGACAGATGATTTGCATTGCCATTCCTACACTGTAGCCTATGTGCTATGACATAAATCCTTTGAATCTGAATCTTGGAAACACGTAATTGTTGAATAGATTAACTGCATAGTTAACATGTTGGCCCTCTATTGTCTTTTATAATGCACTCTTACATTTAAAACAACATTATTCAAAAGAAAGTTGAATATCTACAGACCTCAAAAAGTTATTTTATGTGTTTTTGTTTATTATTTTTATTTCATTTTCTATTTCACCAAAGAACAACAGCCTGGAAGGAGAAGCAGGTGAGTAACAATGACGAGGTAAGTGACAGTCCTAGTTCGACTGTTAACAGCAAGGAGGAGGTTGCAGATATCGACCATGGTAGTGGTGAAAACAGTCTTGCTGCTGATCAGAGCAATATTATTATGATACAAGGCACACCTGAAGAAGCCTTTGTTGTTCCACATGTGGAGCATAATGCCATTCCTACAGTCAATGCTTGTGAGGATGTTGGTTTGGGTAGCAGCAGCCAACAAACAAAACAAATTGGAAAGCAGGCAGACTCCGCCTCTGTTCACTCTTACACTTGGGCTTTAAACTAAGACGGGTCATACTGAATAGTTTGTGCACACATTTGTAACATGTGATCTTTCTTTCATGTAGGACGCTTGAGGGAAGTTGCAACGCCTCGGCCAATGTGATGTCTTCTCCACGTGAAAGAGATTGAAGGCATAATTTATAACTTGAGACCATTTTCCAAAAGTTATGACTTGTATTGGCTTAGGTAGTAATGGATTACATCTAACACGAATCAAGATCGTGTAGAAAAAAATGAAAGTGTAATCCTTAGTTACATAGGAAAAGATGTAATCGGATTAGTTTTATTTTTTTTAATAATAGGGAAACTCAGGATTACAATCTTATTCAAAACCTAAAAAGAACATATAGTGTTTGTTGTAAAATGATCAAATGGTATCTCTTCTCTGGAAGCGGTACTGTTATGTAGGCTAATACTTTAATTGTGAATCTATACACCTACTGCCTGAATCTGCTTTATGGCATTATATTATACATTTAAGTAGAAAAATCATATTAATATTTCTTCTCTCCTGTGTTTATTTGCATTGCATTTGATATTGAGGTAATCCAAAACAAAAATAAAGTTATCACGTTACATTACTTTTATATCTTGATACTCACATGAAGTTACTGGTTGTGTTTTTGGCAAGTAGCCCTCCCAACCCTGTACATAAGTTATATCATTTTAATTACTGATACAGTTGTTGCACATCTTTAATTTATTTTCTAGTGTACTTGAGTCATAAAATGATTCGAGACCTTTACTTTTCATAAAATGCAAGATGTAACTTTCAATGTGGCATTAACAATGTGAAATAGATCTGATTAAATAAAGAGTAAAAGCACAATCTTAAATGTTGACATTTATCATTTTCCTATGCTTATTGTTAATGTAGTGGTGTTATAAACAAAATGTTGTCCTAAAGGAAATTAAGATGTTTTTTATTTGTTGACAAAAGATTTAAAGTTGATGCTCACAACATGTGGGAACATTTATGGAGAAAAATGTTTCTATTGTAAAACAAATATTTATCTGCATACTGAACAATTTAGAAACTCTCTAAAAGGTATTATCTTCTGTGACGGTACGACCCTGTAGGGATTGTGGGTGTTGCACTTCATAATTACATTCTATGGTATGCTTATGACATTGATGCCAACATACATGGGACTAGGGGAGACCTTCCTGTTGTTTGCATTGTCACTGATAAATGACAGCGTAGTATTCATTGTCAAGATGTTGTGTTTTTAAACTTGGGACTCTTTTCAGACTGCTCCGGCTTGGCAAAAGATTTTAGCCTTAATGTGTAATGTTTTCTGTATTGTATGGTAAGCTTATCCTTTCATTTGATAGTCCCATTTGGATGGGATAGCTAACATTTTCAGTAAGCAGTAGACAAAAGAAGTGAAAATATGAATGTAATTTATTTTCAATATTTACATAAATACATAATTATTTTAACAAATAAAATAACAAAAAACATCATAAAAAATACAAAATAAAAGGTTTGACAGACAGCCATGCCCAGCATGGGCGTGGAGAGCTGCAGAGTCCATTGGGGGAAGAGGGGGGGGTGGGATGTGGGGAAGAGGAAGAGCAGCCATGTTAACAGTGTTATGGCTACAGATGTAATATCTAACTCAACATTAGCCATGACAGTCTGGGCTTAGCAAGGGCCTTAGAATACATACTCTAAAGGCCAAATCCAAAAACAGTGATTCTGACATTTTAGCAGTTCACAGTCTTTGGAGGTGGTCTTTCAGGCAATTGGCTAGTGACTTTAAAAAATATATAATTTCCCCTAGGGGTGAAATGAACTCCATCTCGCAAAAACAGCCCAGGACTGTCATGTCTCATGTTGGAGTGGTCAACAATGGCACCATTTAGGCTATGAACAAAAGTAGCCATAACACTGTTAACAAACTTCCGGGCCTTGTCAATTTTGACAGGATTTGCACCAGCCCTCCACCGGCGCCTCTGGGAGAGCATGATCTTCAAGCCAGGGTGCCGATGGTGAAGCTGGTGCAGGTCCTCCTTCATCTGGTTCAGCAACTGAACACTGGGCATATCCCCCAAGTCATTGCCGCCACAGTGGATGAGGAGGACATCCGGGACTGCTCTTCCTCGCAGGGAGTAGGAAAAGAAAGGGAGGACACCTCTCCAGCGCAGTCCACCCCAACCGAACCAGCACACCCTCAGGTCGAGGCCAAGGTTGCTGCTGATGGTCTCTGTAGCTCTCTGGGCTCCACGCCGGACATAGCTGTCTCCGATTATCCATACAGTCACTATGGGAGGAAAATAAATGAGAGTAACAAACGCTTCAGATAATGAGGAATATCAAATTAAGTATAAAGGGTTGCTCATTTTGTTCCTTTGACAATAACATACAAAATAACTATGAAATCACACCTCTATGGTTAAAAGTAACAAGAGAGCAAAACCTCAAAAAACAGATTAACAGCACACAGTTTATATATATATATATATATTTATATACTGTGTGCTGTTTATCTACAATTGTGCACACATGTATATGTATAGTATGTTTGTGTGTAATGTCAACCATCTGAAGTCATGTAAAGTAAGCCAGGACCATCAATTTACAGGTTGTGCAGTTTGGCGTGGAGGAGGTTGCCATCTTCTTTTTTCATAATGCTGAAATAAATAAAAATGGTTTAATCAATATAAAAGCACCTTTCTTTTTCTACAGTCATATTTCATTAATCACATTTAATTCACGTAACACTGGCCATATCTCTGCTAGTTTACAAAGTTTAGTTACAAATGACATTTATATTTGAAAAATCTGTTTTTTGAGGTTTTGCTCTCTTGTTACTTTTAACCATAGAGGTGTGATTTCATAGTTATTTTGTATGTTATTGTCAAAGGAACAAAATGAGCAACCCTTTATACTTAATTTGATATTCCTCATTATCTGAAGCGTTTGTTACTCTCATTTATTTTCCTCCCATAGTGACTGTATGGATAATCGGAGACAGCTATGTCCGGCGTGGAGCCCAGAGAGCTACAGAGACCATCAGCAGCAACCTTGGCCTCGACCTGAGGGTGTGCTGGTTCGGTTGGGGTGGACTGCGCTGGAGAGGTGTCCTCCCTTTCTTTTCCTACTCCCTGCGAGGAAGAGCAGTCCCGGATGTCCTCCTCATCCACTGTGGCGGCAATGACTTGGGGGATATGCCCAGTGTTCAGTTGCTGAACCAGATGAAGGAGGACCTGCACCAGCTTCACCATCGGCACCCTGGCTTGAAGATCATGCTCTCCCAGAGGCGCCGGTGGAGGGCTGGTGCAAATCCTGTCAAAATTGACAAGGCCCGGAAGTTTGTTAACAGTGTTATGGCTACTTTTGTTCATAGCCTAAATGGTGCCATTGTTGACCACTCCAACATGAGACATGACAGTCCTGGGCTGTTTTTGCGAGATGGAGTTCATTTCACCCCTAGGGGAAATTATATATTTTTTAAAGTCACTAGCCAATTGCCTGAAAGACCACCTCCAAAGACTGTGAACTGCTAAAATGTCAGAATCACTGTTTTTGGATTTGGCCTTTAGAGTATGTATTCTAAGGCCCTTGCTAAGCCCAGACTGTCATGGCTAATGTTGAGTTAGATATTACATCTGTAGCCATAACACTGTTAACATGGCTGCTCTTCCTCTTCCCCACATCCCACCCCCCCCTCTTCCCCCAATGGACTCTGCAGCTCTCCACGCCCATGCTGGGCATGGCTGTCTGTCAAACCTTTTATTTTGTATTTTTTGTATGTTGGCATCAATGTCATAAGCATACCATAGCATGTAATTATGAAGTGCAACACCCACAATCCCTACAGGGTCGTACCGTCACAGAAGATAATACCTTTTAGAGAGTTTCTAAATTGTTCAGTATGCAGATAAATATTTGTTTTACAATAGAAACATTTTTCTCCATAAATGTTCCCACATGTTGTGAGCATCAACTTTAAATCTTTTGTCAACAAATAAAAAACATCTTAATTTCCTTTAGGACAACATTTTGTTTATAACACCACTACATTAACAATAAGCATAGGAAAATGATAAATGTCAACATTTAAGATTGTGCTTTTACTCTTTATTTAATCAGATCTATTTCACATTGTTAATGCCACATTGAAAGTTACATCTTGCATTTTATGAAAAGTAAAGGTTTCGAATCATTTTATGACTCAAGTACACTAGAAAATAAATTAAAGATGTGCAACAACTGTATCAGTAATTAAAATGATATAACTTATGTACAGGGTTGGGAGGGCTACTTGCCAAAAACACAACCAGTAACTTCATGTGAGTATCAAGATATAAAAGTAATGTAACGTGATAACTTTATTTTTGTTTTGGATTACCTCAATATCAAATGCAATGCAAATAAACACAGGAGAGAAGAAATATTAATATGATTTTTCTACTTAAATGTATAATATAATGCCATAAAGCAGATTCAGGCAGTAGGTGTATAGATTCACAATTAAAGTATTAGCCTACATAACAGTACCGCTTCCAGAGAAGAGATACAATTTGATAATTTTACAACAAACACTATATGTTCTTTTTAGGTTTTGAATAAGATTGTAATCCTGAGTTTCCCTATTATTAAAAAAAAGTAAAACTAATCCGATTACATCTTTTCCTATGTAACTAAGGATTACACTTTCATTTTTTTCTACACGATCTTGATTCATGTTAGATGTAATCCATTACTACCTAGGCCAATACAAGTCATAACTTTTGGAAAATGGTCTCAAGTTATAAGTGATGCCTTCAATCTCTTTCACGTGGAGAAGACATCACATTGGCCGAGGCGTTGCAACTTCCCTCAAGCGTCCTACATGAAAGAAAGATCACATGTTACAAATGTGTGCACAAACTATTCAGTATGACCCGTCTTAGTTTAAAGCCCAAGTGTAAGAGTGAACAGAGGCGGAGTCTGCCTGCTTTCCAATTTGTTTTGTTTGTTGGCTGCTGCTACCCAAACCAACATCCTCACAAGCATTGACTGTAGGAATGGCATTATGCTCCACATGTGGAACAACAAAGGCTTCTTCAGGTGTGCCTTGTATCATAATAATATTGCTCTGATCAGCAGCAAGACTGTTTTCACCACTACCATGGTCGACATCTGCAACCTCCTCCTTGCTGTTAACAGTCGAACTAGGACTGTCACTTACCTCGTCATTGTTACTCACCTGCTTCTCCTTCCAGGCTGTTGTTCTTTGGTGAAATAGAAAATGGTGGGCACTGCAGTGTTTTTCAGGCATCTCCTTCCCTAAAAAAAATAATAAACAAAAACACATAAAATAACTTTTTGAGGTCTGTAGATATTCAACTTTCTTTTGAATAATGTTGTTTTAAATGTAAGAGTGCATTATAAAAGACAATAGAGGGCCAACATGTTAACTATGCAGTTAATCCATTCAATAATTACGTGTTTCCAAGATTCAGATTCAAAGGATTTATGTCATAGCACATAGGCTACAGTGTAGGAATGGCAATGCAAATCATCTGTCCCGAGCTCCTCCAACAATGCAACATAGTTATATAAGACATAAAACAATAAAATAAATTCAAAATTAAATTAAGAATAATAAATTAGTGCAGGCAGAAATCTATATACACGTAAATATAATAAGACATATGCAAGAACAGAATGTAAAGATAAATATTGTATAGTCAAATTAAATTAAATCATTTTTTTTTTACAGTGATAGCTGTTAAGATAAATAAGTTATAAGATGACAACAGATGAATGAATGTTGCTATTAAAATAATGTAAAAAAAGGTAATATAATTAATCTGTTTTTAACATAGAGTATGTGGGGGAAATGGAAATTCTCTATCTATGATAAAGAGTCTTTGCATAAATTGAAGAGAAATGTGATGGTTTGCAAAAAAATCGATTTCTATGTTTCTTTACTTAACTGGCAAAATCTTAATTTGGCCTTTAATCAAAAGAACATTACTCATCACTGATGTGCAAGCTGTGCCATAACAATTATTTAGCATTGTATGATGTATAACATGTATTTAATTAGTAACAACAATTTACACTCACAAATGGAACCAAGTTATATATTTTTTTTAAAAGGATCTGTACCCATGAGTCCGTGCTGAGGTGTGTTCACTGCACAGGCGAGATGAAACGTTGGGGGTCCATGTATTCCTCCGGATGTTCAGCACCCACTGGTCCAGCCTGTCTGGATCACCTAAAGGAAACCTTTATTCAAAAATACATGAAAACCGACCCAAAGACAACAGGAGGGTTAATGCCATATTCACTTAATAACGCATTAACAACTTTTACAAATATTTCTATATAGTCTGTGTTGGTAAATGTAATCTAGGTTGCACATTTCCTGCTGAAATACATGTATGAGTCTACCAAGTTACTGCGTGGCACTTTGGTTTTGATAAAACAGTGTAGTTCCACTATATAAACGTTACATTCATAATCAAACGAGACAATATGCAAGATAAATAGCTATTTGTTGTTATTCTTAATGCTTGTCATTCACACGTTAAGAAAATAAAATAAGTACTGATACATAGCAGAACAATTGTGGCGATGTTCAGCTTAATAAGCCTTGTTCAACATAATTTCTTTAGCTAATACTATAGCGGGCTGCAGGCGAACCAAGTCCGCGTTTCGCTGCATTCCTTGATCTCCAGTTATAACGCCGGGCTCCGCCGCTGGCCGAAGCTAACGGAGCCGCAAAGGGCTAGCTCCGGCTCCGGTTAGCTTCGGCGGCGGACTCCGGCGGCCACCACTGGGATAATTGGGTCCCCTTTTAACATTTGCTCCCATAGCCATATACTATAAAAGTCTTACCCAAGGCTGAATCATAAACTAAACTGTATATATACATATACACATGTATAAAGGGTTACGTCCTTAGCTGGCTAATAAGCTACATAACAAGCTAAGCTAACAAGCACACAAACACCTGCTAACGGGGTTAACATGTATAATATTATCATTTTACTAACCGAAAAAAGCTGAGAGTAGACTTCTTGGAAGTTCTGTTAGTACATTCAAGCGCACAGCACGACATCTTAATTGTCTGGTATTTGTAACAATATTCCCACAATCACCACGAACACGGCTAAAGCTAAAGGGTCAAGTACAGTAACTACGACTAACTAACGTTGTAGCCTCTATGGTTGTAGCCTAGCAGAGTGGACAAGTTGCTGCTAGCTGACAGTGAGGCATGTACGTGTCCATCAACGTGACCACGCCCTAATTAATGCAAAAACTTTAAGACCTAATATAAATAAAAGGGTCGTGTTAGAAAACAATTCACTCACAGATCCATAATCATGAAGGTGGAATCTAACTATATCGATAATAAAAATGTGTGGAGCCAGGGAGAGAAACATGTTTTTTTCTGCTGTAAAGTTGGGCATTTTAACATGGGGGCAGTGTTGGGAAAGTTCACTTTCTACATGAACTAGTTCAGTTCACAGTTCACACATTTTAAAATGAACTAGTTCAGTTCATAGTTCATAATTCAAAATGTTGAACTAAAGTTCATGGTTTCAAAATGAACTAATTTATAGTTCATAGTTCTTTTTTCAATATGTTGCTGCGAGCTATTATTTGTCTCCTGTACGATGTTAATGGGCCATTTCAATTTTTACAATATCCTCAGAGGGCCGTACAAGTTATTGACCTCTGCTTAAAAAAACTAAAATCACAGCCCATTCATTTCATTCTGTGCAAAGAAAAAGCAACCTCTTAATCCAGATATCTCACCATGACTCGCGTATGCATGCACGTGCACGGTGTGGCGTGACCACCAAAACAGAAAGATATGGACACAAGATGTGTGCAAATGTATTTAGTTTCCTATTCATGTGAACATGATTTAAGTGGGGGGGGGGGGGGACCTAACCTCCTCTAGGGGGATCCGGGGGGCATGCTCCCCTGGGAAGATTTTTTTTAAATGTTGAAGTTAAAAGCATCAATCTGGTGCACTTTGAGAGCAACATTAGGAGAGCTATGGACACATCTCTCAACACCCAAACACAACTGTAAGCAGATTTTCTTTTAATTTATGGATATTTGACAAATCACTCCCCTTTCAAACTGTATTCTTCTTTATTAATAACTATCATATAGTATTTTATACCTGTTTACTTTATTCTCTTATTTTTTTTATAACTATAATGATCATATAAAGATGTGCCTTTACCTCACTGGTTGTAGACAAAGCTTCTTATATTCGTTAGCATGGCTAGCTAACCAGATGCTAATGATAACAACAAAGTTATTGACTGTATGACAGATGAGCAGATCGCCACTGGGCTTTCAACTAAAGACACAGACACGCAGAAACTGCGGCATGTGTATGGACTTTCTGCCATTTCTGAAGTGCTGGAGTGGCGTTCTGGTGCTCTCCGTCAGAACTGCACCCGTCAGTCGAGACATATACCACGTGATGACACGTTAGGCTCGTGTTGTGTTCAAGGACCCTGATCTTGGCCAGGAAAAACAGGCACTTCCTTGTTTAATTATTTTGCGGTCTAGATTTCTTTCATTTTTTTATTTTTTGCGTGTGTTTATAAATTACCTCGAGGGCCGTACCAAATTGTCTCGCGGGCCGTATACGGCCCGGAGGCCGGAGGTTCCCCACCCCTGCCGTAGAGTCTCACTCTGAGCGAGTGCTGCTGCAGCTGCTCTCGGCTTCGTCCATACTAATTCATTCATTCATTCATTCAATGCTCGCCGGTTCCGCGGTTCCACATTGTTTGTTGTGAGGAGTCTGATATATTTAGTATATTTATATTTTAGTGCGACAGCCAGGGGTGACAGGCGCGTACGCGTCACAGGCAGCTTGCTGTTGCCAAATTGGGTGGTTTTCCGCATTATTTTGAAGCCTGTTTACGGTGTGTTTTAACTGGGTTTTCGGCTGAAAGGCATATGAAATCTGGTACACTTTTGAACGCCGTTATAATACAGTGCTGAGAATGAACGCACTTTTGAACGCCGTTATACACCGCTGAGAATGAACGCGTTCTCAATTACGTTCATCTAGCGGAAATACAGTACGTTCAGTTCACGTTCGCCCAAAATATGAACGCGTTCATGAACGATCGTTCATTGAACGCGTTCAGGTACATCACTGCATGGGGGTCTATGGAAATTGCTCCTTTCTGCAGCCATCGCCTATCGGCCAATATATGAACTGCAGTGTGTGGCACTTCCGTATTGGCTTCCCGGCTGTTCCCCAGAGTTTGCCGCTTGGTCCCATCCTGTCCCGCCTCGGCTCCGCCTCAGCACCGCCTCTTTGCCCTTATTTGGAGCAGGCGGGAATTAGACTCTGACGTCACTGTCGAGCCGTTAGTGGCCGACTCCGCCTACTAAGGGCTTCACGGCAACTGTCACTACCCGATCCGTCCCCCTGCCCGATCGGTACTGCGCATGTGCGAGATGGTCCGCCATATTGGACAACTCCGGACGGCAACCCACGATGGACACTTGACACAGTGGCTTTTAGCAAAGCTCAAAAAGAAAAACCGAGAGAGATGAGTTATTGTTATTACAACGTGACTTCACTATTATTAAACAACTCTTTTAATTGGGTTCTGTTATTTGGGGTTAAGTACATTTTCAGAATAAGTGAGAAATAAATGTAACTTCTGTTAGACAGCCATATGCCATGTTTGCACACATTCACAGTAAATATGTATTCAGTATGATAGCTGTCTAACAGAAGTTAAATCCATGTCTCACTTATTCTGACAATGTACTTAACCCCAAATAAAAGAACCCAATAAAAAGAGTTGTTAAATAATAGTGAAGTCACGTTGTAATAACAATAACTCATCTCTCTCGGTTTTTCTTTTTGAGCTTTGCTAAAAGCCACTGTGGCAAGTGTCCATCGTGGGTTGCCGTCCGGACTTCCGGACCATCTCGCACATGCGCAGTACCGATCGGGCAGGGGGACGGATTGGGTAGTGACAGCAACTCTGCAGAATCCTATGGGTGACGTCACGGACCCTACGTCCATTTATATATACAGTCTATGGGTTTGTCAAGCTAAGCACATGGTGTAGTCCCAAACGATAGCTGAGGATTCTGGGTAGTGTAGTGTCTTCGGCCATCCTAAAACTCCGAAAAAATCTTTGTTTCTCCGAATCGAAGGGGGAAAATACAAAAGCATTGTACACAATTCAAACCAATCAATGTTGTGTAATTAACAAGGACAATTTGGTGTTTTTTAGTCGATGAGTAGTGCAGATATCACTGTAAAATCAATCGACAGTAAGGAGAATAGGTTACTTACTTCCGGGTGTAAAATTCTCCGTTATCCAATGGGAATGGACGCTCGTAATACAATACAGGGGACATGATCTTTATCTTTTAAATAACGTTAACTAAAGGGAACAATCTATTTGACACAGCTGAAGCTCTGACCTTCCTTAAAAACTAACTAATTTAATAAAAATCACAGTTGCATTACACACAATGCACTGTTTTTTTGAGAACACAAATTCGTAACTAATGTAATTTTTACATTCTGACGAAAAATGAAAAATAATTATGAATACAAATAAAATAAAAGAAGCCTCCCGTGAGTTACTACAAGCTATAAAGTCGATTTAAAAAACGTTGTATAGAATAAAAGCTCACTGCGGGACGTTGTAGAAATGCGTGTGTGCACCACGACCACCACCTTAGCCCCACCATGAAAAATGATGTTAAAGTAAGCAAAATAAAGTCCGCCAACTCGCGCGGAGTAAATTGCACACACAGCAGTTAGTAAGATTGATTTCAGTAGCCACTTGTCTGGAAATACCGAAGACTAGACACGGTTTTAAAAACTTTTGTCACGTAGTGATAGTCTTCTCAATAGAACATCTTTGATAATATCTTGTGGCCAATTAGAATCAAGATAACGGCGTTGCAGGTGTTGTTGCAGGAAATCCCAACGGAGAATACTTTTGCTGTAGTTCATCTCTATATACATCGATACAACATTACGTGTTGATAGAAATCAACACGTAATGAAATAAGACCCCATGGTTTGATGATTGATAGGTGTGTGGGCTGTCTTTCATTTTGACACACAGAACAATGGGGGCTATCCACCCTTATCCACAATGTATTCACACAGCCTCTTCCATCTTCTCTCTGTGAGGAGCAGCAGGTTCAGCTTTCAGAACAAAGTAACAAAAAACTAAAATGGCATTCATTTTTTTTAAATATGTCGTGTAGTAATAAATTTATTTATTTTTCTTCTCAAGAGAGTACCAGAATGTGTATTTTATGTTTATATTTCCAAAAATCTCCTGGGGGAGAATCGCCTCAGACCCCCCTGCAGGGGTTGGGTTTTCAGCATGTCAACTCTTTCACTTGTGGGGAAATTGCAGGATTGGCTCCAGGTCGCCCTTTTTATTTACTACAGGACAAATGTGCCTTTTTATTTCGTACAGTACAATTTGGATCGAGACAGGGAAATAATCTAAACCTCACGCGTGGCGTTTCACTGTCAAGGGGGGCAATATAGCGTGTATGTAATTACATTGCAAATACTGACTTGAGCCCCACCACTGTATGGGTTAGCCCTACCATAGATTACCCAACAAAAATACTCTGGCGCCGCCACGGCACTGACCACGACAAAGGAGCCTCATTCACTTTACATTGGGGTTATTTGCGTGGTGCCGACACGTAAATGTAACAAAGTTCGTGACTCCACCACGCATTGTGGTGTTAAGGAGTCGTGATGGAGTCACGCATTCTGGTGAGATCAGGTTGGACTGAACCCAAAGCTAACTTTTGGTCGACGGGCGCTCGCCGGCTCCTCTTCTGCTTCGCAAGAAGACTGTTAATGCTAACACACCAGTTAGTATTAGTATTACAATCGACCTCGCCGTTTCTTTCCTCGAAAATTAAGGTACGGTTTTGATTTTTTTCAAGCTAACAACACACGTGTTGCTAGCTTGTTTTCCCTCAATACCGACACCACGGTAGCGAGGACATTTTTCTTTTTCTCTCACAGAGGAGGAAAAGATTAAAGAATATTAACACACCAGTTAATATTCTTTGAGAAAAGATCTACACCGTCCTTTTTTCTCCGGATTAAGGACAGGTTGGCAACATACCTGTTACGAGCGGGTCCTCTCCACGCCACGCGGCGAACAAGATGGACGCCTCTCTCCCTCACACCAGAGGAGTCAGGAACTCGGAGGCTCGGCTCTGCGGCTGCGGGTTGAAAATATCAGGCACAGACTCACACCAGGTCTGCTCGTCCTGCCTCGGGCTGGAACATGCCCAGGAGGCTATTGACAACCCCGGTTCGTGCGGGCATTGTGCCCGCTTCACCGTAAAGAGCCTCCGCCGACGGTTAGCACGCCAAGCTAGCTTGTCGGCACAGGACCCCCTCATGTCCGCTGATTTGCCGGCTGGCAATCAAGATGCCAATCCAGGGTGCCTCCTCCCTAGACTGTGACGGTATGGAAAGGCTCGGCCTGCTCCGCATACCGCCTATGGAACCGCTGGTGGCAGCCCACCTCCTACCGAGGCTGGTCCCATCACCAAGCAGGAACCCGACGCTGCCAGCGAAGGCGGACCGATTCCAGTCGACCATGACTGAACGGTCCTACAGAGCCGCAGCGTTGTCCGCCAGGGCTTTGAACGTTTCCCTCGCTGCTAACCGCATACCAAGCGGAGCTCTGCGAGGATCTGTCAAGCAATCCTGGACCGGCCGTTCTGGACAAGATGGCCGCGATCACAGACATTTGTCTCCGTGTTCAATGCTGCGCCGTCCAGGCCACGGGCAAGGCAATGGGGATCATGGTGGTGCAGGAAAGAGCTAGATGGCTCAACCTCACCAACCTCCCAGACCGGGAAAAGGAGGATGTGCTAGACATGCCCATCGTTCCCGAGGGGATTTTCGGCTCCGCTCTCGCCTCCATGCAGAGGAGATGCGAGTCGAAAAAGACGGAGGACGAGGCCCTCCACCTCTGCCTCCCTCGAAGGGTCCAGCCGCTGTCTTCACAGCGGCAGTCCTTCATCCAAGCTGCCTCGAACCCTGCTCGGTTTAAAGTACCAAAACAGCAGAGGTCGCAGCCCGCCCCGAGTCCCCAGCCCAGGCAGGAGACGAGGGTGAGTTTGCCTAGAAATTCTCCGGTTCCGGCTGCAGCCCAGCCAACCCAGAATTTCGGCCAGCAGTCGAGGAAGAAGAAGCGGGCGGCCTGACAGCCCCCCCTTCTCCCCTTTGTGACAGAGCTGGAAGTCCACGGTTCCCCAGCTCTAGATGTGTTCCCGCTGCCTCGAGAGATGCCTCAACGCCATCCTCAAGTCCGCAAAAACACATGTCACAATATTGTTGTTGTTTCTTACATAAACCATTTTCCGCTGACGCATCCAGGCTTCAGGCCAAGGGCGCAGCTCAAATAAATGAAAAGAAAAACAATAAAAACAATAAACAGTCCGTCAACTGTTCCCCTTCTGAGAGCAGCTACGGCCTCTCTCAAAAGGCGGATAATAGACGGGTCTGTGAAGGCACCACCGTCACGCGCATGCGCAGTGCCGGCTGGGGTTGTGAAGGCACCACCGTCATGCGCATGCGCAGTGTCGGTGGGGATTGTCGAAATGGGGTACCACTGTGTTCAGACCAAGCGGCAAACTCTGGGGAACAGCCGGGAAGCCAATATGGAAGTGCCACACACTGCAGTTCATATATTGGCCGATAGGCGATGGCTGCAGAAAGGAGCAATTTCCATAGACCCCCATGTTAAAATGCCCAACTTTACAGCAGAAAAAAACATGTTTCTCTCCCTGGCTCCATACATTTTTATTATCGATATAGTTAGATTCCACCTTCATGATTATGGATCTGTGAGTGAATTGTTTTCTAACACGACCCTTTTATTTATATTAGGTCTTAAAGTTGTTGCATTAATTAGGGCGTGGTCACGTTGATGGACACCTACATGGCTCACTGTCTCAACTGCTCAACTTGTCCACTCTGCTAGGCACCATAGAGGCTACAACATTAGTTTGTCGTAGTTACTGTACTTGACCCTTTAGCTTTAGCCGTGTTCGTGGTGATATACCAGACAATTAAGATGTCGTGCTGTGCGCTTGAATGTACTAACAGAACTTCCAAGAAGTCTACTCTCAGCATTTTTCGGTGAGTAAAATGATAATATTATACATGTTAACCCCGTTAGCAGGTGTTTGTGTGCTTGTTAGCTTAGCTTGTTATGTAGCTTATTAGCCAGCTAAGGATGTAACCCTTTATACATGTGTATATAGATATATACAGTTTAGTTTATGATTCAGCCTTGGGTAAGACTTTTATAGGCTATGGCTATGATGCCCATAATGCTAAATGGGAGCAAATGTTAAAAGGGGACCAAATTATCCCAGTGGTGGCCGCCGGAGTCCGCCGCCGAAGCTAACCGGAGCCGTAGCTAGCCCTTTGCGGCTCCGTTAGCTTCGGCCAGCGGCGGAGCCCGGCGTTATAACTGGAGATCAAGGAATGCAGCGAAACGCGGACTTGGTTCGCCTGCAGCCCGCTATAGTATTAGCTAAAGAAATGATGTTGAACAAGGCTTATTAAGCTGAACATCGCCACAATTGTTCTGCTATGTATCGGTACTTATTTTATTTTCTTAACGTGTGAATGACAAGCATTAAGAATAACAACAAATAGCTATTCATCTTGCATATTGTCTCGTTTGATTATGAATGTAACATTTATATAGTGGAACTACACTGTTTTATCAAAACCAAAGTGCCACGCAGTAACTTGGTATGCCCATGCATGTATTTCAGCAGGAAATGTGCAACCTAGATTACATTTACCAACACAGACTATATAGAAATATTTGTAAAAGTTGTTCATGCGTTATTAAGTGAATATGGCATTAACCCTCCTGTTGTCTTTGGGTCGGTTTTCATGTATTTTTGAATAAAGGTTTCCTTTAGGTGATCCAGACAGGCTGGACCAGTGGGTGCTGAACATCCGGAGGAATAAATGGACCCCCAACGTTTCTTCTCGCCTGTGCAGTGCACACTTTGAGAGTCATCACTTCAGCACGGACTCATGGGTACAGATCATTTAAAAAAAAAAAAAAACTTGGTTCCATTTGTGAGTGTAAATTGTTGTTACTAATTAAATACATGTTATACATCATACAATGCTAATAAAGTAAAGAAACATATAAATCGATTTTTTTGCAAACCATCACATTTCTCTTCAATTTATGCAAAGACTCTTTATCATAGATAGAGAATTGCCATTTCCCCCACATACTCTATGTTAAAAACAGATGAATTATATTACCTTTTTTTACATTATTTTAATAGCAACATTCATTCATCTGTTGTCATCTTATAACTTATTTATCTTAACAGCTATCACTGTAAAACAAAAAATGATTTAATTTACTATACAATATTTATCTTTACATTCTGTTCTTGCATATGTCTTATTATATTTACGTGTATATAGATTTCTGCCTGCACTAATTTATTATTCTTAATTTAATTTTGAATTTATTTTATTGTTTTATGTCTTATATAACTATGTTGCATTGTTGGAGGAGCTCGGGACAGATGATTTGCATTGCCATTCCTACACTGTAGCCTATGTGCTATGACATAAATCCTTTGAATCTGAATCTTGGAAACACGTAATTCTTGAATAGATTAACTGCATAGTTAACATGTTGGCCCTCTATTGTCTTTTATAATGCACTCTTACATTTAAAACAACATTATTCAAAAGAAAGTTGAATATCTACAGACCTCAAAAAGTTATTTTATGTGTTTTTGTTTATTATTTTTATTAGGGAAGGAGATGCCTGAAAAACACTGCAGTGCCCACCATTTTCTATTTCACCAAAGAACAACAGCCTGGAAGGAAAAGCAGGGTGAGTAACAATGACGAGGTAAGTGACAGTCCTAGTTCGACTGTTAACAGCAAGGAGGAGGTTGCAGATGTCGACCATGGTAGTGGTGAAAACAGTCTTGCTGCTGATCAGAGCAATATCATTATGATACAAGGCACACCTGAGGAAGCCTTTGTTGTTCCACATGTGGAGCGTAATGACATTCCAACAGTCAATGCTTGTGAGGAGGATGTTGGTTTGGGTAGCAGCAGCCAACAAACAAAACAAATTGGAAAACACACAGACTCCGCCTCTGTTCACTCTTACACTTGGGCTTTAAACCAAGACGGGTCATACTGAATAGTTTGTGCACACATTTCTAACATGTGATCTTTCTTTCATGTAGGACGCTTGAGGGAAGTTGCAACGCCTCGGCCAATGTGATGTCTTCTCCACGTGAAAGAGATTGAAGGCATAATTTATAACTTGAGACAATTTTCCAAAAGTTATGACTTGTATTGGCTTAGATAGTAATGGATTACATCTAACACAAATCAAGATCGTATAGAGAAAAAGGGAAGTGTAATCCTTAGATACAGAGGAAAAGATGTAATCGGATTAGTTTTACTTTTTTTAATAATAGGGAAACTCAGGATTACAATCTTATTCAAAACCTAAAAAGAGCATATAGTGTTTGTTGTAAAATGATCAAATGGTATCTCTTTTCTGGAAGCCGTACTGTTCTGTAGGCTAATACTTTCATTGTGAATCTACACCTACTGCCTGAATCTGCTTTATGGTATTATATTATACATTTAAGTAAAAAAATCATATTAATATTTCTTCTCTCCTGTGTTTATTTGCATTGCATTTGATATTGAGGTAATCCAAAAGAAAAAGAAAGTTATCACGTTACGTTACTTTTATATCTTGATACTCACATGAAGTTACTGGTTGTGTGTTTGGCAAGTAGCCCTCCCAACCCTGTACATAAGTTATATCATTTGAATTACTGATACAGTTGTTGCACATCTTTAATTTATTTTCTAGTGTACTTAAGTCATACAATGATTCGAAACCTTTATTTTTCATAAAATGCAAGATGTAACTTTCAATGTGGCTTTATCACATTTTCAATGTGAAATAGCAACACACTCTCACTCCCTAAGAGTCCAATAACAACGTTTGGTCAGTGTCCGTGGCGTCCAATTGTGACGCTCCTAGGCTCCTTCAGCGTCATAAAGGGACGCAAATAGCTTTCAACTGATTGCAATGTATTCCCATCTGCGGGATTTGACGCTCATGGAAGCACGGCATTCGTTTATGTCGGCTGCCCTTAAAGGTAATGTGAGCGTCCATTCCCAGGAGTAAAGGATGGCAGAAGACACTACACTACCCAGAATCCCCAGCTATCGTTTGGACTACACCATGTGCTCTGTTTGACAAACCCTGTGATAGTCCTCAAGCTCTGTGATTTGAGAGTGTGCTCCGAGGGTTAAGCCGAGCCTCGAACAGCACTTGAAATGGGATGGAACCACGGCAGACTGTCCAAAACTGGATTTGAACGGATCCACAGCGTCCCCCCTCCCCCACCCCGTCCTCAGAACTACACATGCTGGCTATTTTGTTTCGCAACATGTTCTCTATGGCACGTCTCTACTGGGAGTTGTAGTTTTAAAAGACGTTTTCGTATTTCCCATAATAAGAAGTTGCCAGTATTAAACTGTGTACATCCCTGGAGGTTTAGGGGACAGGAAACACTCACATTTAAAACATATAATTAATAAATGGGTGAAAATTGCTTGTGCCCATTATGGGCAGTATTAATATATATACCCACATGCCAGCTAAGGTCAGAAGAGCTTTATTTAACAGCTGGTCTTATGTGTGTGACCCCTGTGATAACATTACATTACATTAATTGATAAGCCTGAAACATGCACTTGTCAAGGTTCAGAGGCACATTTTGCAAATATGGCAGTAGCCATCGATCAGCTTAAGATAAGATATACTTTATTGATCCCAAGTTGGAACATTTGCGTTACATCAGCATGTGTAACAGTTAAATATGCAGTTGTGTTTATTTGAAAATCATTTAGTATAATCACACAAATTCTGTGTTTTATATTCAACAATTCTGTGTTCTTTATTTATTGATTGTTCAATACCTGACAAGGCCGGAGATGAAATATCTACATACATCTTATAAGAGTCTAATACATTATGTATAATATCAGTTAAAATAAGTGCTTCAACATAGTTAACATTGCTGGAGGTATGCACAAATATTGATAGATGTCTTGTAATGCACTATTGAGGAACCTGCAACCCAAGTTTTTCATTCAGTGCAGAACTACACCACAGTTGTGTAGGCCTATATGATATGTCAATAAACCTTAGAAAATCATGAAATCTTGAAAGGGATGTGCAAAATAGTCATTACATACAGTCTTTACTGAACTATTAGTAGAGAATAACGAGTAATGAATATACTTTATAGGGATCGTATTAATATCTAATAATAAAAATAATTAAATTCATGCTTTAACCACCAGGTGTCCCTTTATATCAGCTGTGCACCTTTATGGTGTAAATACAGCCTATCTACCAATTGGATCAAATATAAAAGTGAGCCGAATTAGTGTTGATACTGCAAGGAGACGTATTGTGTGAAAAGAAATGTAAGATGTTGTTTAATGGCTTATATATTTATGATCCACGTCACGTTTCCAGTTCCTCATGTTTGTCTTCTCATCAGGGCTCTATAAATACAGAACTACGGCAGATATGTAATATGTAATGCAGCCGAACCGTGTATTACAATGCCGTTATGTGATGACTTTCAAAGAGAAAAGCAATCACACTCGGAATAAAGTATTATTATTATTTTTTTTAAATGTTTTCGGTCTGTTAATGACGATGTGCTGTGAGATGTGAGACTGGAATTGCACAGGGGGGAAATAACGTAGGCTATCTTTAGATGCGGATTTTGTTAAACTAATATGTTTAGGCTGTGGACCAACACTATACATTGACGGGAAAGGGGGTAGCAATAAAGATAACACCATTAAACAGTTACACAACATAACAGAAATAATATCGATAGCAGCGTCCCTAGCAACCACCTTGGTAACAATGAAAACGTCGCGATTTCCTGAAGTAATCTTCGTAATAACTAGCAAACTAAAGATCATGTACATCCACTGCACACATAATCTGAAATAACAACTCATATTTCTCGCATCAAATGACATCAAAACGCATTTTAATGGCCAAACTAACTTTAAAATAGGCATTTTCTACCAAGAATAAAACGAATTTCGGCCATGTTTTCTTTTTCTGCAGGGAGAAATTTGAAGATCATGTGACATAGACGCTGGGGATTCTGGGTAGTGTAGTGTCTTCTGCCATCCTTTACTCAGAAAAAATATTTGTTTCTCCGAATCGAAGGGGAAAAATACAAAAGCATTGCACACAATTTAAACCAATCAATGTTGTGTAATTAACAAGGATAATCTGGTGTTTTTTAGTCGATGAGTAGTGCAGATATCACTGTAAAATCAATCGACAGTAAGAGGAATACTTACTTCCGGGTGTACAATTCGCCGTTATCCAATGGGAATGGACGCTCACATTGCCTTTAAGGGCAGCCGGCATAAACGAATACCGTGCTTCCATGAGCGTCAAATCCCGACGCAGATGGGAATACATTGCAATCAGTTGAAAGCTATTTGCGTCCCTTTATGACGCTGAAGGAGCCTAGGAGCGTCACAATTGGACGCCACGGACACTGACCAAACGTCGCTATTGGACGCTTAGGGAGTGAGAGTGTGTTGGAAATAGATCTGATTAAAGGTGGGGTATAGTAAGTTTCAGAAATCGGCTCGAGTGCACTAAAATTTGAAAGTACGCAGCTGAAAAGAATCCGCCCCTTCCTTCAGACTTCCTTACAGAGCACCTCCTCCAACACACATGAACGCGCACATAACGTCAGCAGACTGGTGAAAGTGGCCGCCTGTTGCTGGCGAGTCATTGAAGTACTGCTGCAATGCACGCCCAATGACGGCACGAGATACATTTGTGCGTGCACGAGATGGAAGGCTGACAGACAGGGCGGCAATCCCGCCGGTTGTACTTTTTATAGTATTACGGCTTCCACAGATGACATTTTTTAATGGATTTTTTGTCAAAGCACTTCAGATATTCATTGCTATCGGGATGTTAAGAGCATTCCATGGAATATAACAAAAAGTGTATCTCGAGCCGGTTTCTGAAACTTACCTACCCCACCTTTAAATAAAGAGTAAAAGCACAATCTTAAATGTTGACAGTTATCATTTTCCTATGCTAATTGTTAATGTAGTGGTGTTAACAAAATGTTGTCCTAAAGGAAATTAAGATGTTTTTTATTTGTTGACAAAAGATTTAAAGTTGATGCTCACAACATGTGGGAACATTTATGGAGAAAAATGTTTCTATTGTAAAACAAATATTTATCTGCATACTGAACAATTTAGAAACTCTTTAAAAGGTATTATCTTCTGTGACGTTGCGACCCTGTAGGGATTGTGGGTATTGCACTTCATAATTACAGTCTATGGTATGCTTATGACATTGATGCCAACATACATGGGACTAGGGGAGACCTTCTTGTTGTTTGCATTGTCACTGATAAATGACAGCGTAGTATTCATTGTCAAGATGTTGTGTTTTTAAACTTGGGACTCTTTTCAGACTGCTCCGGCTTGGGAAAAGATTTGAGCCTTAATGTGTAATGTTTTCTGTATTGTATGGTAAGCTTATCTTTTCATTTGATAGTCCCATTTGGATGTGATAGCTAACATGTTCAGTAAGCAGTAGACAAAAGAAGTGAAAATATGAATTTAATTTATTTTCAATATTTACATAAATACTAGGGCTGTCAAAGTCGGGACTTCCTGCAACAACACCACGCCATTATCAAAGATGTTCTATTGAGAAGACGATCACTACGTGACAACATTTTTCAAAACCGTGGCTACTGAAATCAATCTTACTAACTGCTGTCTGTGCAATTTACTCCGCGCGAGTTGGCAGACTTTATTTTGCTTACTTTAACATCATTTTTCATGGTGGGGCTAAGCCATTTCTTGGTATGGGTGTAGCCTACGCCAGCCATACCCTGGCGCTGCCACTGGTGGCACGTATGGGGCGGGCCATTCTGCACATGCGTTAAATGCGTTAAATATTTTAACGCAATTAATTCAAAAAATTAATTACCGCCGTTAACGCGATAATTTTGACAGCACTAATAAATACATAATTATTTTAACAAATAAAATAACAAAAAACATCATAACAAATACAAAATAAAAGGTTTGACAGACAGCCATGGCTACAGATGTAATATCTAACTCAACATTAGCCATGACAGTCTGGGCTTAGCAAGGGTCTTAGAATACATACTCTAAAGGCCAAATCCAAAGACAGTGATACTGACATTTTAGCAGTTCACAGTCTTTGGAGGTGGTCTTTCAGGCAATTGGCTAGTGACTTAAAAAAAATATCATTTCCCCAAGGGGTGAAATTAACTCTATCTCGCAAAAACAGCCCAGGACTGTCATGTCTAATGTTGGAGTGGTCAACAATGGCACCATTTAGGCTATGAACAAAAGTAGCCATAACACTGTTAACAAACTTCCGGGCCTTGTCAATTTTGACAGGATTTGCACCAGCCCTCCACCGGCGCCTCTGGGAGAGCATGATCTTCAAGCCAGGGTGCCGATGGTGAAGCTGGTGCAGGTCCTCCTTCATCTGGTTCAGCAACTGAACACTGGGCACTAGTGTTGTCACGATACCAACATTTTGGTTTCGATACCGATACCAAGTCAAGAATTGCGATTCACGATTCTTTTTCGATACTTTTCTTAAAAAAAGGGAAACACAGAATATCGGCTTTAAAATTAGGAATAACAGATGATTTTAGCAGTCAGAACAACTAAAGCAGCAGTGTTACTAAGAATATATATATATATATAAAAGCATTTATTTTAATTGTGTAGCAGTGAGTTTAACATTTTGGCAGCACTGTTGAGCATTTTGAAAATGTATTTGCATGCCTCTGTGCAAGGCTTAGTCTTTCTATCTTTATAGCCACTGGTGTAAAGTAACTAAATTCATAAACTCAAGTACAATTTTGAGATACTTGTACTTTATTTAAGTATTTCAATGTTTCTTTTGCTACTTTGCACTTCTAATCCACTACAGTTCAGAAATAATGGTGTACTTTTCCTCCACTACATGTATTTAATCCCTTTAGTTACTTCACAGACCTGGATGAATGATGTGAAATATAATCAAGTGTTAAATCAGACTTTAGTTCCACCTAGAGTAAATCCACCAGCTACCCTGCAGTCTACAAAGTCATTCAAACTAGCTGCACATTTACCAGCTTTGAGAACACTTTCATGATCAATCATTATAAAACATATCATATATATTATTCTGAAATGGACCAATCTGCACAATGACTACTTTTACTGTCGCTACTTTAATACTTTTACTTGAGGAACATTTTGAATGCAGTACTTTTACTGTAACAGAGTATTCCTACACTCTGGTGCTTCTAGTACAAGACCTGAGCACTTCTACTTTTACTGTCGCTACTTTAACTATATTTTGATGATAATACTTTTGTACTTTTATTTGAGGAACATTTTGATTGCAGGATTGTTCCTACATTCTGGTACTTCTACTTTAACTCAAGTACAAGACCTGGGTACTATTACTTTTACTCAAGTACAAGATATATAGGCTACTTATACCACCTCCGTTTATAGCCTATGAAAAAAACTAATAGAAAACGAAGGCTAAAGCTAACGTTAGCAGATAGTGATGCTAGTTTGCGACAGAAAAACTTTTCAGTGCACATCACGCTCTGCTGCTCCGACAGGAAGCTCTGCTCTGAACACCTGAACGGCCCGTTCACAGACTTCTGGCGTCTTTTTTGTCAACAAGCCGAGGCGCAGCGGCAGTTGCACTCCCACTTGCAGCCATGCTTCTCGTTTTCTCACATGCTCTGGCAGCTAGCGCGTGGCCGCGTGCAAGAGAGAGGGGAGGGACTTAGAGCGTGCTTGAGAGGAGCGGGACTGCAGGCACCAGTGCAAGGAGTGGAAGCAGAGCGCTGAACACACACGGCTCTTATTAAACGGCGTTTTTTCACGGGAGTACTTTTCCCCGTCATTCTTAAAGTACCGATACTAATGAAACGGAGGAATCGTACCGTTTTTAACGGCAGGGTATCGCGGTACCTTTCAAGTATCGGTACACCGTGCAACACTACTGGGCACATCCCCCAAGTCATTGCCGCCACAGTGGATGAGGAGGACATCCGGGACTGCTCTTCCTCGCAGGGAGTAGGAAAAGAAAGGGAGGACACCTCTCCAGCGCAGTCCACCCCAACCGAACCAGCACACCCTCAGGTCGAGGCCAAGGTTGCTGCTGATGGTCTCTGTAGCTCTCTGGGCTCCACGCCGGACATAGCTGTCTCCGATTATCCATACAGTCACTATGGGAGGAAAATAAATGAGAGTAACAAATGCTTCAGATAATGAGGAATATCAAATTAAGTATAAAGGGTTGCTCATTTTGTTCCTTTGACAATAACATACAAAATAACTAGGAAATCACACCTGTATGGTTAAAAGTAACAAGAGAGCAAAACCTCAAAAAACAGATTAACAGCACACAGTTTATATATATATATATTTATATACTGTGTGCTGTGTGCTGTTTATCTACAATTGTGCACACATGTATATGTATAGTATGTTTGTGTGTAATGTCAACCATCTGAAGTCATGTAAAGTAAGCCAGGACCATCAACTTACAGGTTGTGCAGTTTGGCGTGGAGGAGGTTGCCATCTTCTTTTTTCATAATGCTGAAATAAATAAAAATGGTTTAATCAATATAAAAGCACCTTTCTTTTTCTACAGTCATATTTCATTAATCACATTTAATTCACGCAACACTGGCCATATCTGCTAGTTTACAAAGTTTAGTTACAAATGACATTTATATTTGAAAAACGGTGAAGCACTTAAAAAACGATTGTATAGTGTAGGTTCAAGAACATTTAAATCAAAAGGACAAGTTTTGTAAAGTTACAGGGTATCTTACCTTCAGAATATGCCGGGAACGAGGAGCAGTGACCGCAAGCTGGGTTGTTAGCATAGGTTGTTAGCTTAATACTGAGAGCATGTTAGCTTAGCTTCTTAGCCTGAGCGAGGTCTGGAACGTCACGCTCGGTGGCAGCAGGTCCCGCCCTGTCCCGCCTCGGCTCCGCCTCAGCACCGCCTCTTTGCCCTTATTTGGAGCAGGCGGGAGAAGGCGGGAGTTAGACTCTGACGGCACTGTCGAGCCGTTAGGGGCCGACTCCACCTACTAAGGGCTTCACGGCAACTCTGCAGAATCCTATGGGTGGCGTCACGGACCCTACGTCCATTTATATATACAGTCTATGGTTCAGACACTAGAGGGCCCCATAACACAACAAATAGAGACTCAGAGGGTAAGAGACGTGACATCTCCACTGGCTCTAAGGAGCATACAGTGGAAGATGCTCACAACATCTGCTTGGGTTTTCAAGACAGTAACACAGGGCTACAGACTCCAATTCGCTGTCACCCCCCCTCGCTTCTCGGGCATTCTGTATTCACAAGCCCGAGGAGAGTCAGCCCATATTCTAGAGAGAGAGATCCTCTCATTTCTAGAAAAGAGGGCTATATCTATAGTACCCGCCGAGCAGAGTCAGAGCGGCTTTTATTCCAAGTATTTCCTCGTTCCCAAACGGGGAGGGAACGGAATTCGGCCAATACTAGATTTGAGGGTTCTGAACAAATATCTAAAAAGATACAAATTCAGAATGCTCACTCACACATCTCTGCTGCGTCTCGTGTGACAAAACGACTGGTTTACATCAGATATTACCCACAGGAAATATCTGAGGTTCGCATTTCAGGGGATCTGTTACGAATACAGAGTACTTCCCTTCGGTCTGTCTCTCAGTCCAAGAGTGTTTGTACGATGTACGGAAGCCGCGATAGCCCCGTTAAGACAACAGGGTATTCGCCTGGCGACCTACCTGGACGACTGGCTGCTTCTCGCACAGTCGGAGCAGGAGGCTGTTACGCAGACAAATGTCCTCGTAAAGCACCTGCTCAACCTGGGTTTCATAATAAACACAGAGAAGAGCATGTTGTGCCCAGCACAGACTGTACTCTTCCTGGGTTTACACCTGAACTCGGTGCCCTTTACAGCCCGCCTGTCAGCGGAAAGAGTGAAAGCTTTCAGAGCTTGTCTTGCTCATTTTCAGCTGCGCAAACATGTTTTCTTCAGATCATGCCTGCGGTTACTGGGGCTCATGGCGTTAGCCATCCTGGTCGTACGACTGGGACGCTTACACATGAGGGAGTTTCAGCGCTGGGTAGCCGCTCTAAAACTAAACCCCGCGCGTCATGGCGCGCGGAGAGTAATGGTTACTGTGAAATGCGTAATGGCACTGCGCCACTGGCTGCACCCGACTTTTCTAGTACGGGGCGTGCCTATGGGTGCTGTCCTTTCACGGAAGGTGGTCACCACGGACGCATGTCTAACAGGCTGGGGAGGTATTTACGAAGGTCGTCCGGTGAGGGGTCTCTGGAGCAGAGACCTCCAGCGGGCGCACATAAATTAAACCTGGAGCTTTTAGCGGTGTTCCTCACCCTAAAATGCTTTCTGCCTTTCCTCAGGGGACATCACGTCCTCGTGAGGACAGACAATACGACCACAATATCGTATATAAACCGCCAAGGGGGTTTGCGTTCTCTCCAGTTACACATGCTGGCACGCAAACTGATCTTATGGAGCGGCAGACGTCTCCTCTCTCTGAGAGCGACGCACGTACCAGGAGTGATGAACCTCGGGGCGGATCTACTGTCCAGAGGTGCACCACTATATGCAGACTGGACTCTACATCCAAGGATTGTGAGTCAGCTGTGGGTGCGTTACGGCAGAGCCGCGGTAGATCTGTTCGCATCAAAAGAAAATGCTCAATGTCAGCTGTTCTTTTCAATGCGCGATCTAAACGCACCGTTAGGCGTGGACGCGTTCCCACCCCTGGCTCTGATACCCCCAACTCTGGCCAGAGTGAGGGAACAACGCCACACACTTATCCTGATAGCTCCGCACTTGCCCGCAATGTACTGGCTGGCGGAGATATATCAGCTGCTGTGCGGGCAGCCATGGCAGCTCCCACTACGCAGGGACATACTGTCTCAGGCGGGGGGGGCGATCTTTCACCCACACCCAGAGCGCTTGGCACTATGGGCCTGGCCCGTGAGTGGTACAATCTGAATACAGTGGGACTCCCTCAGAAGGTGTTAAACACTATTCAGAGTGCGAGAGCTTCCTCCACCAGGTCTCTCTATGACTGTAAGTGGAGGGTGTTTGAGGAGTGGTGCCTTCAAAAAGGACACATCTCTTTTCAATGTCCTGTTGGGGTGATTTTATAATTTCTACAGGACTTGATTGATAAACACAGAGCTTTCTCTACGATCAAAGTGTACCTGGCTGCTATTGCTGCATGCCATGTGGGCTTTGAGGGAAAGACGGCTAGCCAACACCCTTTGGTCTGCCGTTTTATGAAAGGGGCTCGCAGGCTCCTCCCTGTTTCCAGGTCACTGGTGCCCTTATGCGACTTGGCAGTGGTTTTAGATGGGCTCACTCGAACCCTCCGGGGAACAGCAGCCGGATTTGCTGTGTCCAGTCCGTGCTTTACGCACCTATATGGACAGATCAAAAGAGTTTCGTCATAATGACCAACTCTTTGTGTCCTGGGCTAACCCTCAGAAGGGCAAGCCCGTTACTAAGCAACGGCTCTCCCACTGGATTGTGGAGGCAATTGCTTTGGCCTATACGAGTCAGGGTTTGCAGGCACCTTCGGGTCTGCGTGCTCATTCGACTCGTGGTCTGGCTACATCCTGGGCTTTGTTCAAGGGTGTTTCCATTCAAGACATTTGTGCAGCAGCGAGCTGGTCCTCGCCGCTCACTTTTGTCCGCTTTTACAGGTTAGACGTCTCTGTCGGAGCTCTACCTGTTAAGTTCTGGTTGGTTTGGTGAATTTCGAGATAAGCTCGTCTGGCAATACGGGAGCTACAATATCCCATAGTGAGACATCGAACGGAGTGTTATGAATGAGAACTATAGGTTACTTACGTAACCCCATTCTCAGAGTAACATGTAGTGAGATGTCTCACCAGACGGCCCTCCTTGCTATGGTGAAGCGAGAAGAGGTGCTTATTTTGAATGACGCATGCGACGTAGCGCATGCTATTTATAGGGGGTGGATTCCCTGACGCTGACATCAAGATCACCAGCCAATCAGGATTGGCGTAATGAGATTGATGCTTCTGTTTGCTCCGCGATGAGGCGCATCCCATAGTGAGACATCTCACTACATACTCTGAGACCTGGGGTTACGTAAGTAACCTATAGTTTTCAATATTACTTTCACACCTGTTTCTCTGGTAGTCAGCAGAAATACAAAATGAATGGTTTAATCATTTATGCATGCTAAGCAATAATGTATAGCTATGGATCTTTTGCTAATTCTGATAGCATTTTTTTCTTAGAGTCTCATGCCCTGTTTATCGTCATTAAATAAAACATGATTTCGGACAAGCCAGGGCTCAGGAAGTCAAGATGCAGACTGTGCAAGTTCAAATCAAGCCTTAGGAATGTGATCCAGCGCTACCAACAAGTATCAAACCTCTATAGCCAAGCCTTCCCATCATTTCAAATATTTGTCTTTTTCATCACAGATTGCAACTTTTGATTTGGATTCAATGTCTTTCTTAGAGTAACACACTTCCAAAATAATTCAGGCAATATTCATGCCAATCTTGCTTGAAATTGCTGCCTGAAACACCAACAGTAGAAAAAGTTTCCCTCTAAGAAGTTTGCTGTAATAAATGTAGGTTTGAAAAAGTCACAAGTTACTCTGCTCTAATTTGTAAATCAACTATGAAATTAATTGTGAGGGTAATTTCAATCACTTGCTGAATATTATTAATGAAACAACAGCTCTAGGGATCTACTGTCTGTTTCTATTTGATAGCCCAACGTTTGGGCCTGCACACACATGCACGCATCAACGAACACACACACACACATACACATAGACAGACAGAAAGGCACACACGCACGCACGCACGCACACACACAAACACACACACACACATGAAATGCTTCAGTGATGTTTGCCATTATGTTTAAAAACATACAAATAAAAAACTCCCTAACATTTAATTTGAATTACAATACATCTTACTACTGCAATATCAAGAACGCTCCACAATTCTGTTTATTTAATTTATAAGCTTAATAAAGTCACAATTGAATTATTGAAAATAAGCTCACTCATTATCCATTAGACATTCAACAGAAATGGGTAGAACCATAAATATTCATGGCAATCAGCTATCTTCAGAATATGAATTGAAACGTGATGACCCTAAGATTGACCTTATATCCCACTCACCTTTCACCCCCTATATTTTACACACAAAGAGCTTTATGAAGTACGGGTGGCATTAAAGGTGTTGGGGGCTACAGTGTTAATGGTCTTGAAGGTCCTTAAAGGTCCAAGGGCCACGTGAGGGGGAGCAGCAAGGGCCCAGAGGGTTGTTGAGCGTCACATTGAAGGTGCCTTGTTCATGTTGCACGGACTAAACTGCAGAGACACAAACAGAACAGAGATGGGGGAGGGATGAGGAGGGAGGTAAAATAAAAGCAATACAGTGTAGAGTTTGTGTGAAATATTTAAACTTATTTGATTTTATGGGACAATACAATTTAACATAACTCTATGACATGCACAACACTGATGTGCCGCACAGACAGTTAGGTGCTATATTGTTAATTTTCTATTTAATAACCGTTCGTACTATATGTAAAAAAAGATCCAGACAACAGGCACATGTTACACTTTGAAAACTGACCAAGAAAAGTGGAAAGCGACATTTATTTACAATTTAAAAATAACAATTTGTTGTTGAATAGGACATGCTCTGTATTGCAACGAACACTTAGAAATATAGGAGACAAGTGACGGGTGGTTGTGCTTTGACTTTAAAACAGAAGTAATCAACAGTTACTTGCGTTTTTCCACAAATCACTCTGTTTTTACTGCATTAAAGTGTCTAATAAAACTTCACATAAACTCAAATGAACCTGTTTACTGAAGCGAGGAGACTCATGTGAAACAGCTTTACTGTGTCTTCCCAGAAATGGACAAGCCACAAAAACACTGAACTTTCTGCAGAATGGATCCTTGCGGTACTTGAGGCAGGTATGAATGTCATCTTTATTGTCACATGTTCTCACATTCTGCGGTCAATACATCTCGGAAGTCTCTCCCTATATTGGGATTTAGTCGTACATGATTTTTGGCAAATGTTTTGCTGGTGGCTACTAACAGATATATCAGAAGTGATTTTTAGTTGTATTTTCTTTCTGTTATCTGTCTGGTCTTTGTTCAATTCTTGGCACTGTTAGACTTTAAAGTGTCAGCTGTAAATGTCCTTGGACTAAATTGGATTCAATTACTATATTTGTCTGCACTACAACCCTAACTTTACTGTTTACTGAACATTTTGAATTCACAAACTGTCACATATAACTGAAAGAGAGCAGCACCAATTATTAGTCTGTCCTTGGTCTTGCCAAGGGAAACATGAGAAAAGTACCAAAACTAAAAAAGAAAATCCTAAAAAAGCTTCAAAGTCTGACCTTAGAATCACCTCACTAAACAAATGTCACCTCCCTCTCTCACCCGCCCCCCCCCACCCCCACACAAGGTTGATGCAGACATACATGTGTTATATGCACACCCACTTCATCTCCCATCCCTCCCACCCAGGTTCTGCCAGAGGAATCTACCTCTTCTTTGTTTCAAAAGGATAGGCGGTCCTCTCTCTCTCTCTCTCTCTCTCTCTCTCTCTCTCTCTCTCTCTCTCTCTCTCTCTCTCTCTCTCTCTCTCTCTCTCTCTCTCTCTCTCCTCCTCCCCTAACTACCCAGCGTACACACACGCATCAGTATGCCAGAGCTGGCTCAGTGGGATTTAGGCGCCTTGGCGGGGCCGCTCAGATCTCAGTATTGATCCTAATGGGAAAAGGGTTGATGGTTCATCTCCAGGTCACCCTCAGGGTTGCCCAAGAGGTCGGGAGATGGGGAAGAGCCCTTGGAAGTGACGACACCACCGGCATAGCAATAATGAGGGAGATTATGGGATGTTTTACTAGGTCACAGAGGAGAGAAGTAGAAGGGGATGAGTGCAGGGAGTTGGTGATGATGTTACTTTGTATGTATGCAGCCGTGTTCAAAGTGTGCACAGAAGAAAGAGTGCTGGATGCAAAGTATTTCCCACAACACACATACAGCACATACTACAACAACACAAGCTTCCTCTCATACATGCATATTCACATGCGAGCTAAACAGAAAATGCTACATCCTACAAAACCTTAGCTAGAAACAGAGGGTGCTCATAATTTAAGAGCAAAATGGGTAGTTTGTCAGTGGCGGAAGATTTGAATGATATCATCTTTTTATTTTCTCACATGTACACAGTGAAACGTAGACCATATCCTTGTCAAAGGAGCAGTGAGAGGCTACTTTACAGCCTGTTGAGCAGTGTTGGAGTCCGGTGCCTTACTCAAGGGCACCTCGGTAACGCCAATGAGCCAAACTGGTACCCTCTTCATGTGTTAGTGCATACCCTATACATAATCCTTCCGTGGACTTGAACCGGGAGTCCTCAGGTTTCCAAGCCAAGTACTATGGGTTAGCTTTTACAAAAGACTGTGGTCATGGTTAAAAGATAGTTAACTCAGACTTTGCATCCCCAAAATATGTTATGAGGTTGTTTTCCCGAAACATGTTATATTGGTCATTTTAAGCAGTTGAACAATTCATCCTGCTGTAGTTTCTGGAGTTTCCAGTACTTTCATGTGTGTTACAACCTTCCAAAGGCTGGAACAAACAGGGAGGCCACACAGAGTTTAATGCCAAATATATATTTATTTAACAGATTGTTGAAGAACACCTCTGATGTATAATGTGGTAAGAATCAGACTGTCAGTAGTGTGAGCAGTGTGTGAGTGTGTGGAAGGGTGTTGTAGCATGTTGGAGGGTGCATCAAACCTAACACAGGCTGTAGGCTGAGGTTGCTGCAGCATGCCAGGATCTGAATCAGAGAGATTGATCCTTGCAGCTGGGCAACCTTTATGCCTTCTGGTGGCTCCGCCTCTAGATGGGCGGGCACAAACAGGACGACACTCCCAGTACCTGCCAGAAGACAGCAAGGCAGGGAGCACAGCCAGGCAGAAGGGGGGAGGGGTCGTCACACCCCCTCCCTTAAAATGGAGGACCCACTAGGATCCTCCCAACCTGAGGCACAAAAACACAACCACCAAACACAATAGACACAACAAAAGTTAACCTTCAAATGTTCGTACAACCTGCAAGCACATCTGTAGCCTCTTGCTCAACCCCTCAGCAACTTTGGTACCTAAGAAGCATTTTAAGAGAGGGCAAAACAGAAAAAACAGACACCCCTGCAGGGAGAAAAACACTAGTTAACCTAGGAGGTTATAGCCCTGGACATGGCATCAGCCACTGTATTATCCACACCTTTGACATGCCTAATGTCCAGATGAAAAGGCTGGAGGAAGAGACACCAACGCATAAGGCGTTGATTTGGATTCTGGAGCGAGTGCAGAAAGGTTAGGGGGTTATGATCTGTATAGACCACCAAGGGCCCAACTCCACTCCCAACATACACCTCAAAATGCTTTAACGCCCAGATGAGTGCCAGTGCCTCCTTTTCAATGATAGAATAGTTTAATTGATGAGAGTTAAATTTCTTCGAGAAGAAACTTACCGGGCATTCGGAGCCGCTCTCATCAACCTGCGCGAGTACAGCCCCAGCTCCAACCTTACTAGCATCCACATGAAGAATGAAGGGCTGGTCCATCTGGGGTGCTGCTAGGACAGGAGCCGAGCACAACACAGTTTTCGCAGCCTCAAAAGCCTGTTGACATCGAGGAGACCATTCAAACTTGACCTTAGGACTGAGAAGAGAGGTGAGGGGCGCAACCACCGTAGAGAAATTCTGACAGAACCCACGATAGTACCCCACCATGCCCAGAAAACGAGAGAGTTCTTTTCTGGTTGTGGGAACAGGGAACCGGTCAATTGCCAGCACCTTTGCCCTCACTGGCTTAACCTGTCCTTGGCCAACTACTTTACCCAGGTAGGTGACCGTTGCCTTAGCAAACTCACACTTTGCCAAGTTAACGGTCAGACAAGCCCAGGCAAGTCGTTCAAACAGCGCATTAATGTGTTGGAGATGTTCCTCCCAAGTGTCACTGTATACCACAACATCATCCAGATACACAGCACAGCCAGTAAGACCTGACACCACCTGGTTCATCAGGCGTTGAAACGTGGCTGGGGCATTTCGTAACCCAAATGGCATTACGGTGTATGAGTACAACCCACTGGACGTGATAAATGAGGCGATCTCCCTAGCTCTTGCCGTTAACGGGACCTGCCAGTAACCCTTTAGCAGGTCAAATTTACTGACAAACTTAGCAGAACCGACCTGGTCCACACAGTCCTCCATGCGAGGGAGTGGAAACGAGTCAGGTTTGGTCACTAAATTCACCTTGCGGAGATCAGTACATGGTCTAAATGTACCATCTGGTTTCGTAACCAGCAAACAAGGAGAAGACCAACTAGAAGCACACGGCTCAGCAATGTTATTCTCCAGCATATACTTAACTTCTGCCTCTAAATGCTCTCGTTTGTCCGGAGACATGCGGTAAAAACGCTGTCGTACCGGTTTAGCATCACCCACCTCAATGTCGTGTTCTATAAGGTGGGTGCGAGATGGAGTGTCTCCAAACAGGCAGGGGTAGTTTTTAACTAGATCGACCAACTCTGTGCGCCGCGGTTCGGTTAAATGACCCAGCATTCCACCCAGATTAGCCAGTGACTCCGAATTCTTAAGCCGTCCTCTCAACAGACCATCATCTGGGGAATACTCCTCTTCAACCTTAACCCCTGCCCCCACATCCAGAGATGGTGACGGGTGACCCACTGTCACCACTGCAGCATCTGAGGAAACAGAACAAACCACATCTGGCACAGGTTTACGGGAAAAATACGGTTTTAGCAAGTTTATATGGCAAAACTGCACCGACTTCTTCCGGTCAGGGGTCGCTATCAAATAGTTGAGGTCTGACAACTTCTTGGACACTGTATAAGGGCCAGAGAACTTGGCCTGAAACGGGGAGCCAACTACAGGCAGCAGTGCTAAAACCTGATCCCCAGGACTCAACTCACAAAGTTCTGCACGTTGATCATAGAGGCTTTTCATTTTAGTTTGAGCAGACTGTAGCTTTTCTCTTGCCATTTGATTAGCCCGATACAAGCGGTGTTTGAAACCATGGACATAGTCTATCAAACTTGACGGGGCCTTCTTGGCTTGCCAATCCTCGTGTAGGGTGGCCAACGGGCCCCTTACATTGTGACCAAAAACCAGGTCATTAGGGCTAAAACCCAAACTCCCCTGTGAAACCTCCCTTGCCGCCAGCATCAACCAGGGTAACCCTTCTTCCCAGTCACCTTCCAACTCCGTACAATATGAACGGAGGAGAGACTTCAAGGATTGGTGGAACCTCTCAAGTGCTCCCTGGCTCTGAGGATGATAGGCACTTGACTGTGAATGTTTGATATTCAACTGCTGTAACACCTCGGCAAACAACTTTGAAGTGAAGTTAGTCCCCTGATCTGACTGGATGATCTTCGGGAGACCAAAAATAGTTATAAATTGTGTCAGCGCTTTTACAACTGACCTGGTGGTGATATTCCTAAGGGGATAGGCAGCAGGATAACGTGTAGCCTGACACATGACTGTAAGCAAAAAGTTGTTCCCTGCTTTGGAGCGTGGTAATGGTCCAACACCATCTACAATCAGATGCTCAAATGGATTACCAACAACTGGAATTGGATACAGAGGCGCAGGTTTAATGACCTGATTTGGTTTGCCAGTCAACTGACAAGTGTTGCAAGTTTTAATGAAAGCAGCAATGTCTTTCTTCAGAAGTGGCCAGTAAAAATAACGGCCAACCCGATTATATGTTTTCTTCACACCGAGATGACCTGCAATGCCATCATGAGCAGTCTGAAGCACAGTGAGTCTTAACTTACTGGGTAACACAACTTGCACAACTTCCTCACCCATAAAACAATCTCCCTGGGGAACCCACTTTCTCACCAACAAACCGTCCTGGAGAAAATAACCACGGGCTGCACTTCTGAACTCCTCATCCGGTAGAACTTGGCTGTACAGAGCCTGCAGGGTGGGATCGTTCTTTTGCTCTTTCCCAAGGTCGCTACAAGACAAAGGCAAAGGAAAGGTAGGCACAGGAAATACAGATTGTTTTTTCTTATCTTTTGTAAGGTCACAAACAATACGGCTGGCAGCACGTGTTACTGCGCCGCTGGCAGGCATCACAGAAGTGGTTTTGGGGAACTTGGCACCTTCTACCTGGGAGATTGGAGACTCAGGCCATACCCGATCACCAGCCAGGTCATTTCCCAAGATGATCTGTATGCCCCCCATAGGCAGAGAAGGACGCACTCCCATGACCACTTCCCCTTGCAGCAGACTGGAGACTAATGTTAGTTTATGCTGTGGAGCAGAGAAGACGGTTAATCCCATCCCCCGGACCTCAACACTGGAACCGGTGTCTGTTTTAGGAGAGAAAGGTAACACAGAACCAACAATAAACGAGTCCAACGCCCCTGAGTCCCTTAATATCTTTACCGGTACCTTCTCTTTACTCCCGACCAGTGAAACAAACCCATCAGACACAAAAGCTTTATAACCAGGGTCTATCTCCTCATGTTCACTGACAAGAGCCTGAATTACCGATTCAGATGAGGACTGAGTGTGTTTCCGCACAGCCACAATGACATTTTCCCTTTCTACTGCACGTAACGATGCTACAGCCCCAGACGCTTTTGCCGACACAGGCCCAGGCCTGGACTTTCTCTTCCACTCAGGACAATCGTTTCTCCAGTGTCCTTTATTAAAACAGTAATTACAGACACGATTGGGGTCAAACTTACCCCGATTCCCATGGTCAATCCTAGCTGGAAACTTATCTTTTCCTTCTGAAACACCTTTACTGAAGTGAGCCCCCGCACTACTCTCTTTGTATCCCGCATCTCCACGACTACGGCTGTCGCCAAAAAACACCTTATGGGTCAGAGTAAACTCATCTGCCAGCTTGGCTGCCTCTGAAACTAAGTTTACTTTCTGCTCATTAATGTAGGTAACAACACGGTCAATTGCCAGCACCTTTGCCCTCACTGGCTTAACCTGTCCTTGGCCAACTACTTTACCCAGGTAGGTGACCGTTGCCTTAGCAAACTCACACTTTGCCAAGTTAACGGTCAGACAAGCCCAGGCAAGTCGTTCAAAGGCAACCTTCCAAAGGCTGGAACAAACAGGGAGGCCACACAGAGTTTAATGCCAAATATATATTTATTTAACAGATTGTTGAAGAACACCTCTGATGTATAATGTGGTAAGAATCAGACTGTCAGTAGTGTGAGCAGTGTGTGAGTGTGTGGAAGGGTGTTGTAGCATGTTGGAGGGTGCATCAAACCTAACACAGGCTGTAGGCTGAGGTTGCTGCAGCATGCCAGGATCTGAATCAGAGAGATTGATCCTTGCAGCTGGGCAACCTTTATGCCTTCTGGTGGCTCCGCCTCTAGATGGGCGGGCACAAACAGGACGACACTCCCAGTACCTGCCAGAAGACAGCAAGGCAGGGAGCACAGCCAGGCAGAAGGGGGGAGGGGTCGTCACATGTGGCAAAAAGGCACGATAGCAAAAGAGCAAGCAGAGTACTGACGGCTAAAATACTACCTGATCAAAAGGATGTGCTGAATGCCTGCAGAAAGAAGAGTATGCAAATGATTGTGGTAGTCGTGTGTCTGAAACATCTTGCAGATGTCTAACCCATTATAGGGATATTACCACTCTGCCCTCTTCAGAAAAAATGATGAGATGGTATGAGGTGGCAGTGTTTCCCACTTAGAAGTATTAAAAGTTGAGATATAAAAACTCTGGAGGAAGCACTTGCACAGACATAAAACGCACACCCTGAGGAAGGTTTGCTAAAATGTCAGCTTTGATAAGAAGAACGCCTTCTGTTCTCACGGAACATGAGCTTCTTTCTTTCGGTTTTGTATGTGCCAGGTTTATATTTAAATATATGCAAAGATCATAGAGTTAAATTAATATTTGTTAGAAGTCTGCTCCCACTGTGTTTTAATATCCTTGTGTTCCATCCGCAGTCTGTTAAATTAAGCTCAACCAATGAGAGCAGTGGCGTGTGTTTGAGACGTAATTGAGCATACTTTACAGAAATTGGTACCTTACTAATTTAATGGAAACACGATGAACAGACCGCTCAAGTAGCTTTGTTACATAACGTGAGCATGTATGGATAGACGCATTTGCGAGCGATGCTGAAACAGGAACTCTACCATTACGCAAGCCATCTGCTTCAGATTTCAGATCCTCAGAACACATTTCAGTTTATGAATTTAACTATCCTCTTCAGCTGCTCAATTTGCTGTCGTCAGTCTGTCTCTCTTCAACCACCTCTCCTTCCCTTCTCACCCTTCCCTGCCTCTCTCTTTCTCTCAATGGCTATCACCCCACTCTCTCTGCCTGCTTGTCTTCAACACTCTCTTCACCTCTCTCCCTCTCTGCACCACTTCACACTTGTATGGCCCATGGTTTCGTATAGATGAACAATCATATGGCTGAGTTTATGCACATGTCATGGCATTAAGTGTTAAGATGTGCATTCCACTGATCTACTCTGCAAGATAACATTTACTCAGCTTTTACAGAACATAGGTTTCAGAAGTGGCAGACAAAAAGTTTGCATAGGCATCATTTCATAAATGTACCCATTTTACCTTTAAGTCAATTATTTCTCAACATGAACTCTACTCGTTGCTTTTACTAAAGTGACTTCATTCAAACACTTAATTCAAACACTCTCCTAATAACAGAGAGAAATTGAGCAGAGAGGGACATGTCGAGCAGATAAAGAGAGGAAAAACACAGAATAGGGTAATGAAAGAACAACTGCAAGCATACGAAGATAGAGGTTTTAAAAATGTACGTTGAAAAAGTATGCGCTGCATTTACTAGATAACTGATCCTTAGTTATTACTCAGAAAGTGTTATGCACTACCACACACACACACACACACACACACACACACACACACACACACACACACACACACACACACACACTGGGACTTGCTGTTTAAAATTAAGATTTTTCAAACCTAGAAAGACCTTTGAACACATATTTGCACTGATGATCATACACAGATTTTATTTTTGTTTGAAGGTCACCTATTATGCAAAATCCACATTTTCATGTCTTTTATAAATTAACATGTGTCCTCTGTGTAAAGAGATTCTGAAAGTTTCAGGAAAAAAGATTCACTCACTTTTTGTCCTGATCCATTTATATAAAAACCTGTCTGAAAATGAGCTGATCAGATTTTGGCCACTTTATGATGTCATAACGATTTTTTTGGCTTGTGTAACCATTAGCCAAAACCAACCAAGGTAACACCCCCCCCCCCCCCCCATCTGAATCTTCTCCTAGAGCACCATTGTGTTTTTTTAACCAAATATCTCTCAGAGGGGCGTTGAGAGTGGCTCCTTATTTTCATCTAAAGTAACAGACAGAGAATCAGCACTTTTGAAACAGGGCTGAAACAGAGGGGATTATTGGATGCTACAATGCATGATCTGTTTGGTGTTTCGAGCCAAACACTTCAGAGACATGTTTTGTATATATCTGAGACCTATAATATATTGATGAAAAACAGTATAATAGGGGACCTTTACTTTTGAATTGACCATAAATCACTCATGTTCATGTTTCAAAACAGAAATAGGTGGCTGTCATAAACTGTTTCAAATATTACATCCGCACGGAAAATGCGAAGGAAAGTAAACAAAACATTTCGAGAATGGGATGGATGATGAGATTTGCAGCAAAGATTGTGAGCAACAAAGATTGCAGAGGAAGGAGCTGTAGAGGAAATAATTCATGAGAGTGAGGTGAACTGTGGCTCTGTTCTGAAAGCTGATGAACTGGAGTGGAGGAAGGGGGTCATGCTGAGTAATAAAGTGGAACTAGCACTGGCTGCTTTGTTCACGCTTCATCATGCTGTTTGGCTACCAGCTAAAGTACTAATGTCCAATCATATTCAAACAGTATAATCCAAGATGAATGCAAATTCTCACAAGGTCCTAAACATCCTTCCTTGCTAATTTACGATGCAATATGCACAGAACGGAGGAAAAATTAGATGAGAAAGATATGATATATTCCGAATGATGGGTTATCATAAGACAATCCTTCAACACCACACAGTATATCATGTTTTGTGTCGACTGTCAACACAAGCTAACTCATAATGGTTGTAACGTCAAAATCAGTACAGGAACTGTATGCAAACAGCTGCAAGTGCATCGGCGTCGCAGCCATTATATGAGGGTGGGACAACTAGTCCCCCCCACTTTTTCAAATGATTAGTTTAGACCCCCCCACGTTTACCATGTGGAAAGTCCGTGAATCGGTCTATCCACTGGCCGCACTTTGTAGAGCGCTGTGTGTGCTTCACTATCAAATCCATTCCACTTGCTTCTTGAGAGAATGCCCAAATCAATGAAACTCCGTACCATGTTTTCACTGCTACTTTGTACCAAGGCAGATTCTCCCATAGCGGGCGCATGTTCAAGGAGTGTTTTCATAGTTGGACAGCTCAGATCTGTTGTATGAAGCGATGCCGGTAGCGGAGGTAAGGCACACACACCAAGTGTTCAGGACATTGTTAATACAGCGAAAATCAAAGCTGACGATCTCTTGGTTTGATAGGTTTTCTCCCCCAGACAACATGGACATAAGAAAAAAAAATTCAAAGAAGAGGAAAGTAGCTAATCAGCTGGTAGCAGTTAATCAGTTAACAGTGATGGCGGCGGAGGAGTTTCGTCTTTATGTCATGATAGAGAGATACAAATACTGAATAGTTTAGATGAGAAAAGGCATCGAAATGCCAGGTTACTAGTATTTATCATGTAAACAGGGAACATGAATAACCCGATCTCTCTGCGCTCATGTAAACACCATATATACCCAATATGATCATAACCGACGGCTTACTGATGTCCATAGAGACGCAGTCAGTGTGTTTTACTGGAGCCTCAGTTCGATGAGAGATTATTTTCTGAGTTCTTTAACTTTGGTACTCTATCTCAAAATGATAATGTGCATTATGTTTTAATTATACTTCTTATCATTCAGAAGCTTTTTGTGTGTGTTTATGTTTTACTGAGTGCTGGCAATTTCCATCCCAGTATTCAGTTAACTGTTTCTTTTCTGTGCACATTACATAGACTAGCTAATATTCTACCTACTGCTTGGGACTTTGAGTCTTCAACATGTCCAATGTCACAGACTGGGACTTACTTTAGAGTCAGTTGTATTTGCATTCAGTATGACTTGTTATGATTCAATGTGAAAGAGTATACTGCTCAACAGGGCCGGACTGGGACAATAAGTCAGGCTGGGAATTATACACCCAGCCAGGCCACTACCAGTTTTTTGTGCCATTTTGCTGGATTTATTTGTCAATATTTACAGCGTTGCTGCCCATAGTGATAGCCCTCTAGTTTAAATCTACTACCCAAAAATAATCATATGGAGATGGGTTACTATTTAAAAAAATGTGCAACTCTATTTAGGAACCTATTCATGTGAACATATTTTAATTGGGAGTGGACCTCAAATTCTATAGGGGGGTCCAGGGGCATGCTCCCCCGGAAAGAATTTTTTAAATGTTGGACTTAAATGCATCAATTTGGTGCACTTTGAGGGGGAAATAAAGAGACTACACCCATATGAAACAGAACTGTATTCATTTAAATAATCATAAAATCATAAGAACACGGCCATAACCAATAACATAGCATATCCAATATGAAAAAACATTGAAACTTGTATATTTATTTGTTTTTGGTTCATTTATATGTGTGAGTGTGTCAGCTCCTGAATCAGCCTCTCCTGTCTCCCTCCTCTCCCTCCTCTCCCCCTTCTCCTCTTTGAGGCAGCAGCAAAGACTAGTTTTAGCTCTCAACAAGTTTTAAAAGTGTATCTTGCCTTTTTTCACCTATAGTTAAAATTTATTTATTTTGTATTTGTATTATTCATGCATATTTCACTAATCTCACTCCCCCTCAAATGGAAATATGTATTTACATAAATGGTGACCATACCATTTGAGACCCACCGAGAACTTAGACTAAGTTAACTATCTAAACACCTAGAGAGTCCTTTACCTCACCTGAGCTGTAGTTATCAGCCTCTCAGTCTGACAGCAGAGGACTCTCCCCCCACCTTGTTGTTGAAACCGCTCCTTATATCCGTTAGCACCGCTAGCTAGCACCAGATGCTAACAACAACAATACACGTAACCGGTGCGCGCGCTTTCTCGCTCGCGCCACACATACACACAACCCCTCCCGAGCTTCAATGACACACAGAGACCAATCGAGGGCATTAGTGTATGATCTGTATGAAAGGCCATCTCGGCAGGCCACATCATGTAGACAGCCAGTCACCCTCTGCGAGGCAGAGTCAGACCCACATGCGTTCACAATACATTATGTATAAAAAAAATCCTCAGGCCAGCAGGCCACTTAACAGGCCAGGCCATCGGGAAACCTCCCGGTCCTCCCGATGGCCAGTCCGGGCCTGCTGCTCAATAAATAATGATCACTTCACCACCTCTCTTGACATCTAGGTGCTTGAGAGTGAATCAGAGGCAGAACACAGGGACAGTGGAGAGAGGTCCATTGCTGAGGTGAGTGATGAAAGAGAAATGACAGTTTAGAGTCAATCGTGATGTGGACTCATCCCAGAATGTTAAGGAAATCAATGGGGATATTGAACGGGAAGCATTTCAGTCAAGGGGCATCATATGACCAATATAGACGGAAGAGCAACATTTATTTGAACATTTAAGTAAATGATACCATTCCGGGAACTTAACATCTGTATGGAGTCAGATCAGTCTCAATATTAATAAATGCTCACAGAAGGATTCACAAATGTATTTTGCGATTTATATATAAATGACTCTCCACAACAATATCTCTCAATGCACTCGCAAATATTTATTGTTGTATATAAATGTACAAAAAATGGGCATTTAAACTGCATTTTATTAATTCAAAGACGGCTCTGAATTAATAATCAAATGTTTCCTTTCTTCACTACTGGATGAAATTACAAAATGTACCCATCATTTTCCTCATGCTAGTATAGCCACATAAAAGTATCAAACCACCTGATAAAATGCACCAGAATACAGGAAATCTATTTTTTTTTCGTGGGGGGCAACCCCCACACCCCCCCCCCCCCGTTAAAAATGTCCCCCCCACATTCAGGATTGTTTCCTACGCCCATGTGCAAGTTACTGATATACAACCAAAAATAAATCAGGGAGAATGAGAGGACAGGGTATAAAAGTAGAAACAGGAGGAGGCAGGGAGAAGAGAGGCAGAGACAGTGAGCTGCAGAAGGGAAGAGAGAGAATAGTTGAGGAGATAAATCCACACAGAGACAGCAGACAGATTGGAAGACAGGCAGACAGAGTAGAGTAAAAAGAGCCTTGTGATAACATTACACCCATGGACATGAACATGATGGTGAACTCTGTAGCGAGGTTTAAATCAAACTCACTGGTTTTGTCTTTGATGTTCACCACTCAAAGTCAGCTGGGACTGGAAGCAACATTCGCTCTTTCAATCATTTCACACACACACACACACACACACACACACACACACACACACACACACACACACACACACATTTGCTAGCAGCTGTAACAAACTGAAATGAGGCAGAGAGAGATTAGGTTCTGGTTAGGTTTCATTACTACTAAAAGTATGCTTCAACCAGAAAGTGCATTTGTCTCTGTCAGTAGTCTTAGGTGGCTGCTTTAAAGAATAGAACCCGTAATATAAGTTAGATTTAATTTAACAAGGTGGTTTAATTAAGAACAATTACAAAATATAAGCTTCCTTTAGCAGGAAACTGCCTCGTGTTGCAACAGTAGAGATTGGTTGAAGCCACCAAAACGTATTGAAGTTTGGATTTTCCTTACAAAGCAATCAATTTCTTCCGCACAGCTCAAGGTCAGAGAAAGAAATTTGATAGATTCTCAGTGGATCAAAACACAAGATTGTGTCAGGCATATATGTGTGGCCTCTCATGCATACACCAGACACACAAACAGGGTATTTGCGCACATACACACATCTCATCATACTCTCACTTTTAGTCGTATAAAGGTATATTAAAATCCAAGGGCACACACATCCATAACTACACTAATGCCAGTGTGCTATTAAAAAATTGCTTGCTCGAGTCATTTAGACTTGCAGTGTGTTAAGATGTAAGAGTGTTTCACAAGAGCAAAGGTTTAACAGCACCTGATAAGCGCTGGATCCAGGGTTGGTGTCCATGGAGACTTTGAATCAATGTTCTTTGGAGGCGATCAGAGCCATTTGAGGGGAGGATTTCACTCTGGGGTTGTAGTATCCAGGCCCTGGTAAACAAATACACACATAATACATCAAATACATCACTTCATATCCATACACTTCAACAGAGGCAATAGTATTTCAGACACCGAGGTACAGTAGTTTAAAGGAAGACATAATGTGAGAGACTTCAGTGTGTGTAAGGAAACCAAATATGTACAAAAGTAAAGTTTTAAAAACAAGTTGTATTTTTTGTATTGTCTAATACAACATTTCTAACATAACTTTCCATTATCATTTTACATTTGGAGGTTAAAAAAAGGTATAATCATTTTGGTTGAAGCTGAAAAGGCTATATTTTGTGCACATTCTGCCCTTGGCAATGCAGAGAGGTCTACAGCAAATTAACTATAGCAGATAATGTGGACTTGCTGGTATATTTGAATCAGCCATGGCATAATGATTATTATTATTATCTTAAGGTATTAATGTTTTCTTCTGCCATGGTGTTTTGTCCTTGTCATATGTATCGGACATCATTTAAAGCAGTGTTTATGGACTGAGTTGCCAGGGAATGCTAGGTTTTTTTTCCCTTGGCTGCAGCTGAATATAACTGGAACTTTCAAAGCCCAGTCTACCCAAATACTGAACCACCCTGCTTAGACATGGTGTACTGGACAGACGGCTTGATAAATCAACCAAAAGCTCTGCAGGAATTAGAAACTTGTTTTTGGAAAAGTGCCTGTGTATTGAATAATATAATGAAAAAAAACACCTGGACAGGTCCTCAGAGATCAACATTAACACATTTATACTCATGTGGATACTAACAGGCAAAGACAAAAACACCCCCCCCCACACACACACACATTACATTGCATTTAGCTGACACTTTTATCCAAAGCGACTTACAATAAGTGCATTCGACCAACAAGATACAAACTTGAAGAAAACAGAATCATACAAGTACATCAGGTTTCATAGAGCCAAACCATTTCAAGTGCTACTCAACTGGCTTTAGATAAGCCAGTCCTTTATTAGTATATAAGTGCTTTGTTAGCAATTCTTTGGAGTAATTCTATCGCTCGAAGTGGAGTCGAAAGAGATGAGTTTTCAGTCTGCGCCGGAAGATGTGCAAGACGTGTGCACACACACACACACAATCCCACTTTGCTGAAAGTAAAACAAAACTCCTAGAAAGCAATTTGTATTAAAAAAGGAAACATTGGTGGAACCAAACTGAATTCTAAAGAATGAAAAACCGTTTGGTGCATTAAGAGTGGAAATTAAGCTGCAGGTGGTGGTCTGGCCCCACGGCTAACTTACTACACAAACTTGGGAAGACTTTACATACAAACACATACCATAAAAATAACATGTGCAGACCATTATATGTAAGACAGTCATTCTAGAGAGAGTGTGTGTGTGTGTGTGTGTGTGTGTGTGTGTGTGTGTGTGTGTGTAAAAGAAACACTATTGCAAACAGTGCAAATCTATTTATATGCAAATTGGATTTTGGTTAAACGGTTTGGGGTGCCTCATGGGTTGAGTCCCCTGGTGAAACAGGGCTAGTCATAAATTATCCAAGTAAGTCATGAATCTATCAATTTTGAAACAACATTTTTCAATGGGAGTGTAATTGAGGCAAATATTAGGATAGAAGCCCACAGAGATGGAGCTAATTGGACTTTATGATGGTGAAAGGGTGGAGCTGTACAGATGAGAGCTAGATTGATAGATAGATAAAGTCATAACAATTTGTTAGAACGGGGTACAAAAATACTGGACTCAAATGCGACAGCTCATATTTTAATGAGAAAAATAAAACAAAGTTTTAACAAAAAAAATCACTCTTGCGAGGACAAAACTTCTTGATTTCAAACGAACAAAACTCTCCTCTCTGGTAACTCTCCTCTGGTTTAAAGCTGGGTCTGTGGACATAGAAGCACACTGAAACAAGACGAACTGGCACAAGACAAAGGGAGACAAGGACTATTTAAACATGAGGGAATTGGGAACAGGTGGAAACAATCAGGGGCGGGGCAGACGCTGACAATGGCGGAAAAACACTCAAAGTGAGGAAGTAACAGGACCTCAAGAGAAAGAGGTAAGTACAAAATAAAACAGGAAATGGGAAAACGATACATGACATGAAACATGGGGACTTGACTAGAGATGACATACATAAAATAGACAGACAAGACAAGAAAACCTGACTCTACATAGAAACCTGACTAGACTTGGAATTACATACCTGACTAAACATGAAATGACAGACATAAAACAAACACAACTAACACAATTGACGAGACACCACAGTACCCCCCCTCTAGGGACTGCTCCGGAAGTCCCAGACACTCCTGGATGATCCTGATAAAAGTCAGTGATCAAACTCCGATCTACAATGAAGCTTGCAGGGACCCTATAGCCGCATTCACACTGCGGTACTTTTCCCACAAAGGTTCATGCGAACTTAGTTCATGTGAACTCTTTAGTTCGCATGAACTAAGTACAGATCGCCCAAAGTCCCCGGTCGGAAGTCCCCGAAGTTGGGGATTGGCTTCAGTAGAAGCTGCTGGGAGTCCCAGCAGCTTCTACTGAAGCCTTCCGAGTAAATCGCCAGAACGCCGACACCTCCTCATCTCCACCGCTCCCATGTTTTATTTTGTGTTGCCATAAATTAGTCTCTCTGCGTTTCTGCACTGGGCTAATGCTAATGCTAATAATGCTAATGCGAGGATAATAAAATGGCGGCTTCACAAAACTTTTTGGGAGTTTTACGGGGCGTGGTTTGCAATCCGCCCAGCCAATCAGAAATATAGCTCTTTTCTCAAAAAAGAGCCGCTCGAAAGTCCCTGCTCTCTAGCAGGGACTTTCGAGGTAAAAAGGTTCGCATGAACTACTTTTAGTACCGGCTCTTTTTGGTGTGAACGCGATCATGAACTAAGTTCGCATGAACCTTTGTGGGAAAAGTACCGCAGTGTGAACGCGGCTATTGTCTTTCTTCTGGACCGTAACCATCCCAATCCACGAGGAATTGTTTCCCTCAACCACGGTTACAGACTCCAAGCAGTTTCTTAACAGTGTAGACAGGACCACCATCAACCATCCGGGGAGGCGGTGGGGGCTTAGAGGCGGGTAACAGAGGACTCTCTCTTACAGGCTTGACCTTACCCACATGAAACGTTGGATGGACCTTGAGCGACCTGGGTAGACGTAAGCGCACAGACACTGGGTTAATCACCTTAGACACCTGGAAAGGACCCACGATCCTTTGGGCTAGTTTTCTGGACATGACATGAAGGGGTAAGTCTTTGGTAGTCAGCCAAACGCTTTGTCCAGGCCTATAGGATGGAGCAGGTCTGCGATGCCGATCCACCACCTTCTTCATCTGGCTGGCACTGCGCAGGAGAGCACGATGAGTACCTGCCCAGATCCGGCGGCACCGACGGACCATGGCGTGTGCCGACGGGACCGTGATCTCACCTTCATTGGCAGGGAACAAGGGTGGCTGGTAACCATAAACACACTGGAAAGGAGCAAGTCTAGTAGCGGCGGTGGGCAGTGTGTTGTGAGCATACTCGACCCACACCAGGTGCTTGCTCCACGATGCCTGGTTCTGGGAAACACCGCAAACAGGTCTCCAGCTCCTGGTTGATGCGCTCTGATTGGCCATTGGACTGCGGGTGGTATCCCGAAGACAGGCTGACGGTGGCACCAAGGAGATGGCAGAACTCCTTCCAAAAACCTGAGATGAACTGGGGGCCTCGGTCCGATACGATGTCCCTGGGAAAACCATGAATGCGGAAAACTTCACGTAACATGACCTCTGCCATTTCTTTGGCAGAGGGGAGCTTGGGTAATGCAATGAAATGTGCCATCTTACTGAATTTGGGTTGTTCCGCCCCCTCTAACCAATGACGCCAGTCTTCTAAGGCTATCTTTACTGCCAAAAGTTCCTTGTTCCCCACATCGTAGTTCCTCTCTGCGTCTGTCAACTTACGTGACAAGAACGCACAAGGATGGAGCTTGTTGTCCTGAGCAGACCTTTGGGAGAGCACCGCTCCGACGCCTTCGTTCGAGGCATCCACCTCCACAATGAATTGTCTCTGTGGGTCAGGCACTGTGAGGATTGGAGCGGTTGTGAACAGCGTCTTGAGTCTTTGAAAGGCTTTCTCCACCTCAGTGTTCCACTTAAAAAACGCGACATGGGAAGAGGTTAGTGCATGTAATGGCGCTAAAGTTTCTTATGAACCTTCTGTAGAAGTTGGCAAAGCCTAAAAATTGTTGGATCTGTTTCCTGTTTGTGGGAGTTGGCCAATTTTCCACAGCACTAACCTTTACTGGATACCTATGAACATGGTTTGCGGAGATGATATAACCCAGGAAGGAGACCGTCTTGGCATGAAACTCACATTTCTCAGCTTTGCAGTACAGTTGATTCTCCAACAATGTCTGGAGTACTTGGCGGACATGTTGAATGTGAGTATCCTCTTCCGGTGAGAAAATTAAGATGTTGTCAAGGTAGACAAAGACAAACTTGTTGAGAAAGTCCCTCAACACATCATTGATCATACCCTGAAAGACACCTGGAGCATTGCATAAACCAAAAGGCATTACAAGATATTCGTAGTGGCCACTCGGAGTGTTGAACCGTGTCTTCCACTCATCCCCTACCGAATTCTGACGAGATGATAGGCGTTTCTGAGGTCCAGTTTGGTGAATACTTGGGCATCCTGCAACAGTTCAAACGCTGAAGACATTAGTGGAAGGGGGTATTTATTCTTAATAGTTATTCCATTGAGTGGACTATAGTCTATGCATGGACGGAGAGAACCATCTTTCTTGCCCACAAAGAAAAAACCTGCAGCCGCAGGTGATGACGACAGTCTAATGAGTCCAGACTTAAGGGAACAGTCAATATACGTCTTCATGGCCCTTCTTTCTGGTGCAGAGATGGAGTAAAGCCGACCTCTAGGGATCGGCGCTCCAGGCAAAAGGTCAATAGGGCAGTCATAAGGTTGTAGCGAAGTAGCCTTAGTCTTGTCAAAAACCTCTTTTAAGTCCAGATAACATGTAGGCACTCTAGACAGGTCAGCATACTCCGACTTGATGTCAGTGGTAACTCTATTGGGTTTGTCTGTCTGATTAACAGACTGTCTGTAGTTCCCAGGGGAGGCTAAGCAGGTAACTTTACAATCAGGAGCCCAGTTCTTAATGTTTCCCGACCGCCAGTCAATAGCCGCGTTCACACTGCGGTACTTTTCCCACAAAGGTTCATGCGAACTTAGTTCATGCGAACTCTTTAGTTCGCATGAACTAAGTACAGATCGCGTTCACACCAGAAAAAGTCCCTGGGGGTGGATTAGGCAAATGAAGCCGCTGACGTCACTTCTTCTTCTTCTGCTTTGGGTTTACTGGCAGGCCGCAAACCACTTCACGGCGTATACTGCCGCCCAAAGTCCCCGGCCGGAAGTCCCCGGAGTTGGGACTCCCAGCAGCTTCTACTGAAGCCTTCCGAGTAAATCGCCAGAACGCCGACACCTCCTCATCTCCACCGCTCCCATGTTTTATTTTGTGTTGCCATAAGTTAGTCTCTCTGCGTTTCTGCACTGGGCTAATGCTAATGCTAATAATGCTAATGCGAGGATAATAAAATGGCGGCTTCACAAAACTTTTTGGGAGTTTTACGGGGCGTGGTTTGCAATTCGCCCAGCCAATCAGGAATATAGCTCTTTTCTCAAAAAAGAGCCGCTCGAAAGTCCCTGCTCTCTAGCAGGGACTTTCGAGGGGGTAAAAAGGTTCGCATGAACTACTTTTAGTACCGGCTCTTTTTGGTGTGAATGCGATCATGAACTAAGTTCGCATGAACCTTTGTGGGAAAAGTACCAAAGTGTGAACGCGGCTATTATTCGGATTGTGTCTGAGGAGCCATGGAAGTCCCAAAACTATAGGGTGAAGTGCAGAGTCAAATAAGTGGAATCTTAATCTTTCTGTGTGAGTGTCATCTATAGTTACTTGAATGGGTTCAGTTATATGGGTTACTCTGAACAGCTTGCCATGTAAGGCACTGGCATCTACAGGGGAAGTCAAAGGAACAGTTGTAATGCCCAGTCTTTTAGCAAGACCCCAGTCCATCAGACTTTCGTCCGCCCCTGAATCCACTAATACCCCCTGAGTCATGGTGTGGTCACGTAACTGTAATTTAACCTTGGTCAATGATCATGGAGGAAAGTCAGCTGCAGAAAATCGGCTCACCAGCGCTCCGATGAGCCTGTCCTTTTAACAGGCAGGAAGATGCAGCATGGCTATGTTGTCCACAGTAGAAGCAGCATCCTTCACGAAAACGGCGCTGTCGTTCCTCTGCTGTGATCCTGGCTCCGCCCAGCTGCATTGGTTCCTCAGATGATGTTGTCAGGGGTGTATTGTTTACCCATGGGCGTTGTGGGGCAGGTGGGCGCACACTGGTTCTTAACCTTTCAAGGTTCCTTTCATTAAGTCTAATATCAATGCGGATTGACATTGCAATGATTGCGTTAAGATCTGTTGGTAGCTCCAGGGGTGCTAATTGGTCCTTAATAGAATCCTTTAGGCCATTCATAAAGGCATCAATAAGGGCTGGGGTGTTCCACCTGCTATCTGCTGCTAAAGTGCGAAATTGTATCGCATAATCTGCCACTCTTCTGGGTCCCTGTTTAATCTGCATTAACACTCGGCTGGCCTCTCTGGCTGGTGAAGAGTGATCAAAAACACGCCTTAGAGTCTCTGAGAACATGTTCAATGACTGGCACACTGGAGAATTAGAGGAACATTCGGCCGTATCCCAGGAGGCAGCTCGCTCGGTTAAATGGGACAGCATAAAGGCTACTCTAGCTTGGTCTGAAATAAAGGCAGAGGGGTTATGGGTGAAAGGCAGTTCACACTGTACCAAAAAGGGGCGACAGTCCCCAGAGTCCCCGGAAAACTTTTCTGGAGATGCAAGGCGAAGCGACGTTCCAGAAGGGGGAATGTGGTCTGCAGCAGCAGCAGCAGCAGCAGAACCAGTGGATGCAACGGATGGGCTCGGCATAGTAGGAGATCGTGTAGATGATCCAGCTTCGAGTTGGGCAAGAGCTCTGTGCACTTGAACCGCCAGGTGATTAACTTGATTGGTTAAGCCTCCTGGAATTCTGCTTGGCGATCAGTGAGATTACCAACTCCTCTGTTAATGGAGACCAGCTGTGCAGAATGGTGAGCAAGCTCTGCTCTCTGTCCTTCGACATCCGCTTTAAATCTTTCTGAGTCGGCTGAGTCCATGTTGGCCAGTTCGTTCTGTTAGAACGGGGTACAAAAATACTGGACTCAAATGCGACGACTCATTTTAATGAGAAAAAATAAAACGAAGTTTTAACAAAAAATCACTCTTTCGAGGACAAAACAAAACTTCTTGATTTCAAACAAACAAAACTCTCCTCTCTGGTAACTCTCCTCTCTGGTTTAAAGCTGGGTCTGTGGACATAGAAGCACACTGAAACAAGACGAACTGGCACAAGACAAAGGGAGACAAGGACTATTTAAACATGAGGGAATTGGGAACAGGTGGAAACAATCAGGGGCGGGGCAGACGATGGTGGAAAAACACCCAAAGTGAGGAAGTAACAGGACCTGAAGAGAAAGACAAGAGGTAAGTACAAAATAAAACAGGAAATTGGAAAACGAGACATGACATGAAACATGGGGACTTGACTAGAGATGACATACATAAAATAGACAGACAAGACGTGAAGTAACAAGAAAACCTGACTCTACATAGAAACCTGACTAGACTTGGAATGACAGACATAAAACAAACACAACTAACACAATTGACGAGACACCACACAATTCAATAGGCATCCTGGATATCTGTACTTTAATTAATGGCACTCCATTCAAATGCTGTCAAGACATGTCAGTATAAATTCACACATTGCAGAACATTTATATATATCGGAGAAAAGAAACACTGAATGACTGTGAAGAAAACAAAAGGTTGAGTCACAGTGTCACCTGGCACTGTTTCTAACACTGGGAAATGTCTGGCAATGTAACACACAAACACACAGGAACAAACAAACACACACAGACAAACCAACAAGTGCACACACACCCCTTATTAGATTACACAACTGACAGGTCTACAGCATAACAGACACACACACTCATTATAAATAACAAATGACCCATCCTACCATCTGTTATCAGAACACTCTGTCAGACTTGCCACAATATCACTCATGTACACACAGTCACGCATGAATATCAGCGTACAAACGCAAGGACATGCAGTAAATGTCACATCATCTCCATGCAAATGCAGAAAAACACACGCACACACACACTCATCTCAACGTTTCATTGTGCCGCTTCAGGGGAGGACTATGATCGAACATATTTCAGGTCATTTCAGATAAATAGCCACCATAACAAGGCCTTTACATTCTCAGTCCCTAATGAATTAGCTACAAATAAAAAGCTAATACACAGAGGCACTCTCTTGATAGGAACATGTAATGGATCCCAGTTGTAAAAATCAGGCTCTGAAAAGGGAACTGGGTGAGTCATGTCACCTGGTTAGAAACTGGCTTCAGCACCGCTGCAGAGGAATCTCAGTTACCGGGGATTTGTCTTGTCTGCTGCTCTTTGAATAATTGATGGCGAAGGCTGAATATAGCTGCACGATCCATTTATCCAAAACATAGCAGAGCTGCCATTTACCTCAAACTGTCATTTCCCCACCGCTGTTTTCTCCATCTCTTCCTAGGTAGATGTCCATCTTTAATCATTGCTAACCCAGACCATTTAGCTTTTCATTATAGACGCAGTCGGTGGGAAAAGAAGGCCAGCACGAAATGTGCGCGACAATACGACCTCACATTCACAGACAAAAACAGATGCTGTGTGATTTTGAGAGAAGCTGTGAAATTGCTGGAAAATAAGATTAATTGAATGATGGTAGGATCAATTTGTTTTGTTACTGTTACTGTTTCTCATCATTCGATTTGGAGAATGTTTCATGGTGGAATTAATACACACACAAATACACAAACTACCACATATGCACCTGTACGCACACATCTGTCACAGATCAATCTAACAGTGCACAGCAATCATCCTCCAACCTCCGCGACACACACCTGCTGAGGGACCCTATGGTCTCTAATTATACCTGAATATGGGGCAAACCACTGTTCGCAGCAGCAGTCATCACATATTGACAGCACTCAGATTGACTTTAATTACACACCCCCGACATTTAGACAGCTCAATGCTTATCTTCCTGCATACACACACACAGGGACACACACAAACACATCTTTTCCTAACGATTCTGTCACATTGCCCTTGACTGTCTAAAAATCTCAGAATGCACAGAGCATACTGAAGATGCCCGATACACATTTGTGGCAGGCAGTGTCACAGAATTACTGAAATTGAATATTGATGTGATGCTAGCACCAAAACACATTGCCAAAGAGTGTCTGTATTTTTAAAAGCGAGATATAATTACACATTTTAATTCTCTTTATAAAAACATCAAGTTGTAGTTTTAGTCAATCAAAATCAATCAACCAAACATGCTGGTCGGGTACATTATAATGGGAGGCAATGCAGCAGAAGGCCATCCATGAACTGTAAAAAATGTCCTTATGTTGCGCATAACAGTAAATAAAATACTGCCAAGAGGCCAAAGGATCAGCGTAAAATCAAATGACTTCTCTTCTAACTGAAGGTTAAAAAAATAGAATGAATAAATGTGTTTCTCTGGTTCAGTTTTCGTAGGTTGGATATGACATTGTCCAAGGACTTTTAATTTGATGAAATGTAATATAACAGTGGAAGTGACCATCCCCAATGTCATAATGGGTTCCCTGAGCAGTGCACAATAACAGGAGATCGCCAAATGTATCCTTCAAGGGTCATTTAGAGAAAAATGCATTAATGACAGATTATGCCAATTGATTACACCTTTTTTAAAACTATTTTTCTTTTGTATTACTTTTAATATAGTATATTTTAATATTGTTTTAATATTGTCTGCTTATCTGTATTATTGTGTTGCATTGTTGGAGAAGCCTGTGACCTAAGATTTTCAACGACATAATTACTCTGTAGCTATGTTGAACCTTGTTCGTTTACAACTTTTTTTTTTAAGCCAATTTTTTAAAATATTGTGGAAATGAAAAAACTGGTGTCCTTCAAAGTTAGTATTAAAAATGTAATTTAAATCATATTTTCAGCCTGATTGTGTTATTAATAAAACATCCAATAGCTATAACTATAATATGCAAAATAAACAACGATACATTGACTGATCATTTTGAGTACTCTTAACACAAAATAATGAACCCTGTTTGCAATTATTTGGTATTTGTGTAATAAAACCAAATGTTTGGCAATATCTTAACCAATGAGGATTGGGCACCTTGAATGCATGACACAATCAATCAATCAAAAACCATAACTGAATTAAGACCGTATGTAGGCATACAAGTCTGTTCTGACCTTCCTGAGCAATCTATTGAAATAAAATGTGTACGGTATCATCCTAACAACTGATACCAAATGCAAAGCATATTCTCAGTTAAACACTAAGTCAGATGTTACTCGCGTTATCTTCTTATAGAATTTCTTCCACACCAAGTTCTCTCACCCTAATGGCCACTTAAGTATAACTGACAACCGCCATACTAACGATTTGGTTTAGTATATGCAGTGACATATTTGACTAATGGCCAAGCATAACACAAGTGTGTGTGTGTGTGTGTGTGTGTGTGTGTGTGTGTGTGTGTGTGTGTGTGTGTGTGTGTGTGTGTGTGTGTGTGTGTGTGTGTGTGTGTGTGTGTGTGTGTGTGTGTGTGTGTGTGTGTGTGTGTGTGTGTGTGTGTGTGTGTGTGTGTGTGTGTGTGTGTGTGTGTGTGTGTGTGTGTGTGTGTGTGTGTGTGTGTGTGTGTGTGTGTGTGTGTGTGCTACTACCACACCCCATTCTTCATCCTCTCATTACTATTAAAACCTTTCATTCTCCCTCCCAGAGCCGAATGCTATTTTCAGACTCCGTATTTCCATATTTCAGATCATTGTACTGCAAATAATATATATTCTTACTTTGTATCTGTACCAATGAATGTGCATGCGTTGGTGTTTATGCATGTTTTGGTCTACCATATTGTGTGGGACGTCTTTACTCTACATGTTTTACAAATTACAAATTCATGTATCCAACTCTGGTGATCACTCAGTGGTGGTTCGGGTTCATTTGTATCTTTCATCTCATTTATATGAGCAAATGTATCTTCTCAGGTAAAATACATTTGGTAGTTTGTGTTGTGTCTGAGGATAAATTATTAATCTGGTTGGGAACTAATTTTGACTTGTTGCTCTGAGGCTATAAGAAAGTTCAGCCAACTTTAAATTAACTTCTGACTTTGTAAAGGTAGCTTCTGCTTTAAACAGCTGCCCATCGTTGAAACTGGCTATTGCACCGACTCTGCACTTTGTCTTCAGTCTTGCTGGCATAATATGCAGATAATGGACAGGTTGAATATCCCCATTTAGAGCCTAATAAATCATAATGGTTACTTAGGCTCTGTCTCCTTTATCGGCAGTGTCACATGACATTCATCTGTTCCTCTTAACAGTGAAACTTATTTGCAGACCAGAGGGTGCGGCATGTTGAAAGACGTGCACAAATGCAGCAAACAGAAGAGAATGAACGGACTCTTAAATGTAATGTCACAGCTTGTTGTCAAAACTTAACTTACACATGCTGTTGCATCTGTTAGTGTTCTTCCACTTTCAGTTTATAAATTCAGCTTCATTTTGTATCCTGGAAAAGTTGTTTTCTCTTTCAAATAATCTAATGGAAATCAAAGGGGCTAATTAAATGCCAAATATAGCAACTGATGAAGATAAATAGATAGACAACAATAAGGGCTGTGTACTCTGTCAATACAAATATAACTGTAATTAGTTTCCTTTTTAATTCTTAGAAATTAACTTTAAAAATAAGAAAATTATCCTTACTCTTAACCACACAGTGGATACCAAACCCATTACAATCATGACATTGCACATCTGATATATTGCACAAAATATGTTTTTAGATAACCACGTAGAACTTTTTATATGCATGACATATAAAAAGGCCCAACGCTGTAATCAAACCTACAGTATAATAAGCTGTAACTACTCTGCACTACACACTATATGTTTGAAGTGTTTTCGTGTTTGTGCGTTTCTTCATCTTATGTGAGAAACATAGAATGCTAGTATTTAAATGAAAAGTAAACACATTTGTTTGTCTCCAAAAATAGAGAATGTCATTCTGTGTCATAAGCACAGATGGTGTCTCATCATAGAGCTTGATAACCATCTGTCTGGTTTTAGTAGTGGAGGTGTCATAAGGCCTTAATGAGGTTTTAGACAGGTCTTCAATACAGATGGAATGACAGAGGGAAACCATATGGGTCCCATTTGCTATCTATTCACACTTTATAGGCAGCAGTTAGTGTAACAATGTGCTGACAGCAACAATTTTCTGCTGTGTTTTGTAGTCTTGTACTGTATATTTTGCTTTTTCCTTCATTTGATTTTACCCCTGCCTTTTATCCATACTTGCTTAATTATTTTGTTTATCTTAATCCCTATAGTTTCTCTTTGTGCTTAATTTAATGATGCCTACTGATCTGCAACTTGTTTTATTTTCTAAGTATTCTTCTTCCTATGATTGAAAGATTCATCATCTAATTACATGAAGTCTATCAGTGCAATCAATGTTCTATTTTGTCTACTTGAACATGTCTCTTATTCACCACATGTCATGTGGAATTTAAATGTACATGTAGTCCTAAACAGCCAATCCGATTTTGAGTGGAAGGATTGAATTCCATTTAAGATCTGAACAACACTGAATTTAAACCCAGACCATGTCAAGTCTAGATTTAAAGTAACTGTCTTCCTGTGAATGATTGATATAGAGTAGTAATCAGTTCGATGTCTGTGGAGCCTGGCAGGTTTAGAGTCATGTATAAACACTGACACACACAGCTGGGTCTCTCCTGGTCCAGTGGGGTTGCAGAAGGCCTGTTTGAGTGGACGCCCAGCCCAGGCCTCCTTACATGTTATTGGGCTTAGCTCTCCCTGTAGTCCCCCTGGATGCCTGGCTGGCTGGCCGGCTGCTTGGCTCCTAAAATCATCACCTGCTACTAAACAGCTGTCCTTAACCCAACACCCAAAACACACAGCTGCTGAATAAAATGGGTACCTGCCCACACCTGCAAATGGGTGCACACTGCACAGACACAGCATGCACTATACAAACAGCTGCTGGCCACAGCTGGTCCACATACTTTGGATGGAGAAATGTACATGCAGGCAAGTTCATCCACATGGGGAGTTGGGGGAAAACAAAGAAGGGGACTTACAGAGAGAGACAGAATGCAGATGTTACATTACATTTTGTCCAAAGCAACTTATACTCAATACTGTGGACAATCCCCAGAGGAGCAATTTGGGGTGAAGTGTCTTGCCCAGGGACACAACAATATGCTGACTGCAGTGGGACTTGAATTTGCTATCCCCTGATTCAAAGTCCAGCACACTAACCACTGAGCCACAGCCTCCCCTTTATCTCTAATTGAGCCTGTTTGTGTAACTTGAACATGACACTGGATTTAAGACGGAGACAGTCAACAAATGAAAGAAGACATAATCTCCTTTTGTTTATGTGCCAGCTTTTTCCAAGACAGAAGGGGAGAAAAAAACGTAACAAATCAGTTTATCCTACACGGCAGGCAAAAACATCGTTTTTCAAGTAGGCTACTGGTCAATTTTGAGATTTTATGCTATTTTGATTCTATAACATGTTTTCTTTCAGGCTTTTGGAAGGAAAACATACAAAATACACATTTAAGTGTTTATTTTACTATAGTTTGTCTATTTGCGTCTGTAGATTTCTCCTAAATTCACCAAAAGTTAGCATTCTAACGTAACATAAAGTACCGCGACCGCTGTGTGTCTCTCCTGCACAATCTCATCCGATCCAAATATGGATTTCCTTTTGTATCAGCAACCAATCGTGAAAGCACAAAGGGGTCTTAAACCAAGAAACGAAATCTCATTGGCTGGTGTCAATTTCTGACAACGTGATTCGTTCAGATGTGTCACGTGGTGTGCTAAAACACTTCCTGGTTAGCTTTCCGCTAGAAATTGAAGTCTCAAAATGGCAAAATAACGGCGAAAAAAACGTTCACAGAGAAGACGACAACAATTGTCACTTGCACGAAGCAAGGTTATACAAAAAACAAATGACCCCGAACATGAAATACCTTCACGGAGTGCGTCGATGCGCAAGCTATCATCCAAAGAACAGGAGGGTTTAGCTAGCGCCTAACTGCAATCTTTAAAGGTCGTTTTCTCAAAATGAGTTTTTTCTCCTACTCTGAGTTCGAAATGTCAACTTCAGTAGCACGTAGAGACACCAAACCTTCCAGTTATATTCCTATCAATATTATGAAGGCTTTTACAGAAGGGTTTGTTCATATATAATTCATAGACTGAATTATACAACATTGTACACCTAAAAACATGGCGGAAATGGATATCTTAGCTGTTGACAGTATTTTCTGATTTATGGAGTGATAAAAAGAGATATCCAATATCCCTTCTGTAAAAGCCTTAGATACTAATATGACTATAAAATGAAATAATAATTTTGAATCTGGCTTTATCCAAAGTTCAGATTTTGATTCCTGAAATGTGCATATTTAATGAGATAATGGATAATTTGCATATTTAAACATGCTATTTCAGAAAACTTGTAATACAAAAGACAATTGCCATTTTCCGATTCACCAAACATTGCGTACCGGCAAGGAAAGTGCGTACAGCATTTCCTACGCCGGTTTCCCTTTATAAATCACAATCGACTCGAAATGCGGTGCAGTTTTTGCGGGCTTCACGTAACGCCCATATTTGCCTATAAATAGTCAAAGAAATGCTCATTCACTCATTCATTTTGACTGACTGCATGAAGAAGATCGCAGGAAATGACGACAGAACAGCTAAAAAAGACATCTCACACCATGGTTGCGTTCCGATAATCCAAAAATCAGCTCCTAAATTCTAACCCTATCTCCTATTCCTTGACCTCTGAGTGAAACGTCACGGGGTTAAGGGATAGTTGATAGGAGAATTCAAAAGGACTTAGGAGAAGAGACTGCGGTACTTTAGAGAATCCGAATGCACTTTCACTATCTGACGTGTTTATGATGTGCCAGCGGACGTCATAAATGTGCGCCTGCTGCTGTGGGGAAACTATGGAAACTACAGTTTTCCATACAGCGGACTACAACATGGATGTTCAATAAGAACGAGGGACTACTGTAAACTCATCTAGAGACTCTGCACCGTGCTCTGATGCTGTTGCTTTTTGCTTTATGAACGTGGACAACAGAGAAACATATTCTTCATGACCAAAGTTGGAATTGAAATAAAAAAGGAAAGTGAAACTTATGCTCGTCACCCTCTCCCTCCGGTCCACATTAATACAAATGATCCCAATACGTATGATTGTATGAACTATGAAAAGATCTTAAAATCAATACAAATGTATTTATTATAAACGTTAGTCCTTAACATCTATCACAGTGTACATCACCATTCAAACATCTTTTAAAAGTTGAACAAACCACACACAGTTCAGTGAAATGTTGACTTTATTTGATCATTTCAGTAAAAACTAACGTTCATATTTCTCTTTTTGATTATAATACTGATGAACGTTCAAAACAAAGCACTTTGGCAACTTACCACATACGTTTTAAAATGCTTAATAAGCACCGTAACGTTCATGATATAATTTCTCGGTCATAATCGGTTGTTTCCGTGAACGGCCGACTGTTGAGTGACGGCAAATGCTGCGGCTGCAATGCATTGTGGGGCAGCATTTTCTCCTCTCCTTTCGTCAAGGGAGGTCCAGTGGTTCCTAAGCTAAAGGAGGTTATAAAGGAAGTTTGAAACCTCCTTTCCTATCATCTAGAGCAGGGGTAGGCAAGTCAATTTGGCCTTGGGACAATTTTTTGCTGAGCCACAAGATGGCGGGCCAGAACATAATCAAAGCCTAATTCAAGGAATTGATTTTGGTAAGAGGACGCAGCGCCCCTGTTCCCCGGTTCAGAAAAAACTCTGATATCGCTGATAACCCTCCCCATCAACACTCTGATGCGCAGTCAGATCCGCTGATTGGTTCACTGATGATATAGGCGCCCAATCCAGAGCCTCTGGCTAGACCCGCCCAAAGGGAGGCTCGTCCTCTCTAGCCCCATTTCAGTCCCAAAGCCAGGGCTATTATCTGTATTTTAACAGACTTATCTTTTAAATTGAGGTGTATTTATTGTTCTCTTCAAAGTACATTTTTCTCTGAAATTGTAGGGAGGATGGTCCTCCCTTTCCTCAATGGACGAGCCTCCACTGAGTAAAGTAGGAATTAGCAGTGTTATTTAACATACTTTTATTCTGATAAGTATTGTCAAGTTCTCTGGGTTTTTGACATTTATTTGAGTGTTTGCCCACATTTGAGAGGCTTGAGGGGCAACAGAGGACGCATGGACAACTCGAATCCTTTTTCCTTTTCTTTATTTCAACTTTTCAAGGACACATTAGGATTCTTTCAGGTTGAAAACCTTTAAAAAAAAGCAAAATAATCAATTACAGCATGTTTTGCTTTGCAATTTAATATATTATAACCTAAATTAATCAGTAACCAAGTATTTTACTCAAACTCAATGTATTTAATAGTTAAATAAGTACTTTAATTGACCTGGTTCCCCACAACCACACATTTGCCATATGTGACCTGCTCTATCGAAATCAGTCGGAAGTCGCAACGGCTCATTTCAAAATAAACGTGGATTTGCGTAAAAAAACTAGTTTTTTTGAGCTAGTGACAAACTTAATATTGCACTTTTGACCTGTTGCTAGCTCGCTCCCTCTCTACCGACACCACGGTAGCGAGGAAGTTTTTTCTTTTCTCTTCCCCACGGAGGGGAAAAGGATTAAAATAGGAGCATACTGCCACACCAGTCAGTATTCTCCGGGATTAAAAGACCCACACCGTCCTCTTTCCCCGGATTAAGGACATTGGGGTAATACCTTTTTTTCCCGTCCCACCTGTCGAGAGCGGGCCCTCTCCACGCCACGAGGCGACAAAGATGGACGCCCCTCTCCCTCACACCAGAGGAGTCAGGGACTCGGTGGCTCGACTCGGTGGCTCGACTCGGTGGCTCGACTCGGTGGCTCGACTCTGCGGCTGCGGGTTGAAGATCTCGGGCACAGACACACACCAGGTCTGTTCGTCCTGCCTCGGGCTGGAACACGCCCGAGGCGCTATCGACAACCCCGGCTCATGCGGACATTGTGTCCGCTTCACTGTCAAGAGCCTCCGCCGATGGCTAGCGAGACAAGCTAGCCTGTCGGAACAGGACCCCCCCATGTCCATGGACCCGCCGGCCGGCAGTCAAGACACGGGGGCGTCTGCCACAGAGAGCGAACCCCTCTCCGTGTCGGTCTGGGGCTCATTGTCAGCGATGGCCTCAGAACCGGAATCCCGCGCCCTGACAGGCCGGGACCCGGTGACGACAAGACACGCGGGAACGGGTTCCCCCCTCACTGAGCAGGAACCCCACGCTGCCAGCAAAGGCGGACCGCTTTCAGTCCACAATGACTGAAAAGTCCTATAAATCTGCAGCGCTGTCCGCCAGGGCCCTGAACGTGTCCTCGCTGCTAACCGCCTACCAAGCGAAGCTCTGCGAGGACCTGTTGGGTAGCCCGGGAGCAGCCACTCTGGACGAGATGGCAGCGGTCACGGACATTTGCCACCGTGTCCAGCGCTACGCCGTCCAGGCCACGGGCAAAGTCATGGGGATCATGGTGGTGCAGGAAAGAGCGAGATGGCTCAACCTCACCAACCTCCCTGACCGAGAAAGGGAAGATGTGCTGGATATGCCCATCGTTCCCGAGGGAATTTTCGGCTCCGCTCTCGCCTCCATGCAAAGGAGGTGCGAGACGAAGAAGAAGGAGGACGAGGCACTCCACCTCTGCCTCCCTCGAAGGGTCCAGCCGCTGCCCTCGCAGCAGCAGTCCTTCACCCAAGCGAACTCTGCCCGGTTCAAAGCACCGGTCAAGCAGAGGTCGCAGCCCACCCCGAGTTCCCCCAGCCCAGGCTGGCCGAGAAAATCTCCGGTTCCGGCTGCAGCTCAGGCTCAGCCAACCCAGAATTTCGGCCAGCAGTCGAGGAAGAAGAAGCGAGCGGCGTGACAGCCCCTCCTTCTCCCCTCCGTGACTGTGTTCCCGCCGCCTCGAGAGATGCCTCAACACCATCCTCAAGTCCGCACAAACACATGTCACATGATGATTGATTCCTCTGTCATAAAACATTTGCCGCTGACGCATCCAGGCTTCAGGCCGAGGGCACAGCTCAAAAAAATGAAAAGAAAATCAATAAAACCAATAAACAGCCCGCCAATTTTTCCCCTTTTGAGAGCAGCTACGGCATCTCTCAAAAGGCGGATTATTGACGGGTCTGTGAAGGCACCACCGTGTCGCGCAGTGCCGGCTGGGGCTTTAAGGGCACCACCGTCACGCGCAGGCGCAGTGCCGGCTGGAGCTGTAAAGGCACCACCGTCACGCGCAGGCGCAATGCCGGCTGGAGCTGTGAAGGCACCACCGTCACGCGCATGCGCAGTGCCGGCTGGAGCCGTAAGCGTGACATCTCAGCTGGCTCGAAGGAGCATACAGCAGGAGATACTCACGAGATCTGCCTGGGCTTCTCAAAACAGTTATACTTTATCTGTTTTCACAAGCCCAGAGAGAGTCAACCCATAAGGAAGGAAGGGTTTTATCTATAATGCCCGCCGAGCAGAGTCAGATTACGCAGACAAATGTCCTCGTAAAGCACCCGCTCAACATGGGTCTCATAATAAAACTAAACCCCGCGCGCCACGGCGTGCGGAGAGTATTGGTTATTATGTAATGCGTAGTGGCACTACACCCGACTTTTCTAGTGCAGGACGCGCCTACGGGTGCTGTCCTTTCACGGAAGGTGGTCACCACGGACGCATGTCAGGCAGGCTGATAGGGTATTTACGAGGGTCGCCCGGTGAGAGGTCTCTAGAGCAGAGACCTCCAGCGGGCGCACATAAATTACCCGGAGCTTTTAGCGGTGTTCCCCACCCTAAAACGCTTCCTGCCTTCTCTCAGAGGACACCATGTCCTCATGAGGACAGACAACACGATATCGTGTATGAACCGCCAAGGGAGGTTGCGTTGTTTCCAGTCACACACACTGGCACACAAACTGATCCCTTGGAGCGGCAGACGTCTCCTCTCTCTGAGAGCGACACAGGTACCGAGAGGGATGCACCTCGGGACAGAACTACTGTCCAGAGGTGCACCACTCTATGCAGACTGGACTGGAGGGTGTTTGAGGAGTGGTGCCTTCAAGAAGGACACATCTCTTTTCAATGTCCTGTCGGGGTGATTTTATCATTTCTACAGGACTTGATCGATAAACACAGATCTTTCTCCACGATCAAGGTGTACCTGGCTGCTATTGCTGCATGCCATGTGGGCTTTGAGGGTAAGACGGCTGGCCAACATCCTTTGGTTTGCTGTTTTATGAAGCGAGCTCGCAGGCTCCTCCCTGTCTCCAGGTCGCTGGTGCCCTTATGGGACCTGGCAGTGGTTTTAAATGGGCTCAGAATGTTATTCAAAAGTTTACATTAACTCTCTCTCTCATGACAGCCTGTCAGTTTCTCATGCAGCGCGCTAAACAGTGGGCGGGGATTCAGGTGATTATGCAGCAGCTGATCTGATCTCTCTCTCTCGGGTCCGGTTATACTTCACTCGCGTTTATGTCCATATCGATCAGATCCAGCTCTCCTGATCGGCCTTTATAGAGAGCACCGATCAAACTATTAAGAGTGAATATCGGTCGATAATGACCGGCGGCCGATCGATCGGAGCATCCCTAATTATTACCAGACATTTTGACCAGCAGGTTTTGAATTTACCGGGTTTTAATGAATTTTACCAGATAAAAACCGGTGATTACCGCCTAACGGAAACCCTGATGTGCGACTCTCGGTCCTGTTGTTAAAAAAAAAATAATAATCTCAAAATAATATTTTATTTTTGATTCTCAAAATTACGGGCCAAATATTATTGCTGGCGGGCCAACAATGGCCCGCGGGCCGCCTGTTGCCGACCCATGATCTAGAGAATTCGAATGGCACTTATCATGGCTGCCACTGAGGGACTTCCGGGTCATTTCACTTGGTTAGGAAGGTTCCTAAGCTAAATGGACTATTGGAACGCAACCCGTGTCAGATTTTGGTTATTTTGGGGAGGTCGAGATAAATCATATTGTTTGGTGGATGCAGTTTGAACCAGAGTAGCAGCATGGAGGTCGGATCGTCACCAAAATAAATAAATAAGTGGTCCGAAAAAGGTTAATGACAAAATAAATACACATAGCCTTCCTCAGGCAGTGTGTTTGTACCGGGGACAGGAGACCCTCCCCTTGATGAGAAACTGTAAGAAATGATCGGGGAATCCCTCCGGAGTGGAGTCATGACGACTGGATCTGAATTATGTTTTTGTATTTGGTGGTTTGTGTCCCAGCTGTCGATCAGCTGTGCGCAGCGTCTCCACTGCAGCCTGTGCATCTCAACCCCCCTCCCCGCAGCAACTCTATATCCACCAGTTAAAGGAAATACAACCAATGTTTTGTGTTATATTAGCTGTAAGATTTACCATATATGGTGTTCTTAGCTTCCATACCTCCTGTGTTTTACGAGCGACTTATCAAGTCTTGGCAAACGGCATAAAACACGATTAAACATGATAGTGTAGCGCCAGGAAAAGGGAGTCGGAGGCGGTGTATTCAGAACGGAGTTCCACTCTTTATTATCCATTAATTATAGAGAGGTCAATACATCGTCTGCTCTGCTTAACGAGCTAGCAGGAATGGGGGCTAACTCTCCAGGTGTTCCCACTAAAGGGTCCGTGTGGCAACACAATAAGAGAGGTGAATTATGTCCAATAACGTGTCACCACACAAGCCCCCTCAGAATTCACGTGTAAACAAAATCCGTATGGCGGGGAGGAACAATCCGCCTGCCCCCACGAGACCTGCGCACCGGAGTCGGTACAGCGACCTCCGCCCGTGCGGCCCCTGACAGAGGAGGGACCGGAACAACAGGTCCACACTCCCTGACAGGAATCAAAGCCGGGGGTCGGCCCCGTCTCGGCGGCCGAGCCAGCACCACCGGCCGGTCCACGTCCAAGTGAGCAGCCTTCACCCGGTCAACCGAGACGTGCTCAGCCTTACCGCCCATGTCGACCACCAGGTGTTTTTCACCGTGTTCCAAAACCCGGAAAGGTCCGTCGTAAGGGGGCTGCAGGGGGCCTCTGTGTGCGTCGTGACGGATGGAACTCTCAGCGGCTGACCGTAGACCATCTCCGCTGTAGAACACTGCAGATCTTCCTTGGGTGCGGTCCTCAGGCCCAGCATCACCCAGGGCAGCTTGTCGACCCAGTTACCGTCCGTAAGGCCGGCCTTGAGGGACGCCTTGAGGGACGCCTTGAGGGACGCCTTCATGGAGCGATGAAAGCGCTCGCAGAGGCCGTTAGCCTGAGGGTGGTAAGCGGTAGTCCTGTGCAGCTTGACCCCCAAACCGCTTGCCACAGCGTTCCAGAGCTCGGACGTGAACTGAGAGCCCCTGTCTGAGGAAATGTCTGACGGGGTGCCAAAACGACAAACCCACGTTGCAATGAAGGCCCGGGCAACGTCTGCGGCTGATGTCGAAACGAGCGGAACTGCCTCCGGCCAACGGGTCGTTCTGTCCACCATGGTGAGGAGGTAGGAAAACCCCTGAGAGGAAGGCAACGGACCAACCAGGTCAATGTTGACATGATCAAACCTCCTCTCAGGCACCAGGAAACACTCCAACGGGGCCTTCGTGTGGCGGTGCACCTTAGCGCGTTGACAAGCCACGCACTCCCTGGCCCAAGTCCTCACATCCTTTTTCAGCCCATGCCAGACGAACTTCGCGGCCACCAAGCGCACCGAAGGTTTAACGCCGGGGTGTGATAGGCCGTGCACCGCTTCGAACACAGAGCGCCTCCAGCTGGCAGGGACGACAGGCCGCGCCAGGCCCGTGGAAACGTCACACAGGAGGGTAATGCCCGCGTCGCCGAACACTACGTCCTCCAAGCGCAGCCCCGCGCCCTCCACCTTCAGAGCCTGGACGCCGGGATCTGTGACCTGGTCCGCCGCCATGCGAGTATAGTCCAGGCCCAACTGGACGGCACCGATGACGACTCTGGAGAGGCAATCAGCAACCAGGTTCGACTTGCCAGCCACGTGCTTAATGTCCGTAGTGAACTCTGATATGTAGGAAAGCTGCCGCTGCTGACGTGCCGACCAAGGCTCCGCCACTTTTGACATGGCGAAGGTGAGCGGCTTGTGGTCGACAAACGCCGTAAATTCACGGCCTTCCAGCATGAAACGGAAGTGCCGCACGGCCAAATAAAGTCCAAGGAGCTCTCGGTCAAAGGCGCTGTACCTGCGTTCTCTGGGCGTCAGCTGGCGGCTTAAAAAGGCGAGCGGCTGCCAAGCGCCCTCCACCCACTGCTCGTGCACTGCGCCGACCGCGTAGTCCGACGCGTCCGTGGTGATGGAAATGGGAGCCGTAGATGATGGGTGTGCCAGCAAAGCCGCCTGAGCCAACGCGGTCTTGACCTCAGCAAAAGCGACATCCGCCTCTGCTGTCCAGTCGATCGCCTGGACGGGGGTCTTGCCTTTCAACGCTTCATACAGCGGCCGCATGATGTGTGCGGCCTGGGCGATGAAACGGTGGTAGAAGGTCACCATCCCCAGAAACTCACGGAGCGACCGGGCTGTGAGCGGGTGAGGAAAAGCCGCAACAGCCTCCACCTTCGCTGGCAGAGGTGTCGCACCGCCCTTGGTGACGCGGTGCCCCAGGAAATCAATGTCAGACACCCCGAACTGGCACTTTGCCGGATTGATGATTAATCCGTGTTCGTTGAGCCGTGTGAAAAGGGCTCGGAGGTGGGACAGGTGCTCCTGCACTGAAGCGCTGGCGACGAGTATGTCGTCGAGGTAGACAAACACAAACGTCAGGTCCCGCAGTACCGAATCCATCAGGCGCTGGAACGTCTGAGCGGCATTCTTGAGTCCAAAAGGCATCCGCAGGAACTCAAAAAGTCCAAAAGGTGTTATCACTGCCGTCTTGGGAATGTCCAGGGGGTGCATGGGCACCTGGTGGTATCCACGCACCAGGTCCACCTTGGAAAACACCCCTGTACCGGCCAGATGCGCCGAAAAGTCCTGAATGTGCGGCACTGGATAGCGGTCAGGCGTAGTGGCGTCGTTGAGTCGGCGGTAATCCCCGCACGGGCGGAACCCGCCGTTCGGTTTGGGGATGACGTGCAGGGGGGAAGCCCAAGGACTGTCAGAGCGGCGGACAATGCCCAGGCGCTCCATGGTTGCAAACTCCGCCCTCGCCACAGCCAGCTTAGAAGGGTTCAACCGCCGGGCCCTGGCGTAGACAGGAGGCCCCTCGGTAGTGACGTGGTGCTCCACGCCATGCCTAGTGGTAAGCGCAGAGAAGGTGGGCAGCGACAGGTCTGGAAACTCGGCCAACAGTCTGAGAAACGTGTCTGCCCCTGACAGCGAGCCCGACAGCCCGTCGTACGCTGCGCTGCCAAGTGTGCACACGAGGGAAGAAAACGTCAAGGCATCAACGCCTATTCTTAACGTCCACTAAGAGTCCATGAGCACACAAAAAATCTGCTCCGAGGAGGGGAAAAGAAATGTCCGCTGTCACGAAATCCCAGCTGAAACGCTGTCCTCCGATGCACAAACACATAGGACTCACGCCGTACATGCGAATGGGACCGCCGTTAGCCGTCGTCAATCGCGGTCCGTGCCCTCCCCGGGTGACGTCTTCACTCGACGCGGGAACTACGCTCCGTTGAACGCCCGTGTCACACAGAAACAGGCTCCCCGAAACGCTGTCGCTGACGAAGAGGAGCCTGCACGTGCCGCCGACGCTCAGGGCCACTACCGAGCGCCGGCCCCTCCGTTTCCCGGGGGTTTGTAGCAGCACGGAGCGATGCATCTCTTCGCCCTTGTCCCGAAACGTGCGTGGTAAGAGCACTCTCCGGTGTCTCCACGCCGGCTCGCCACAGCCGTGTCCGGCCCCCGCCATGCTGTCTTGACTGCAGATGGGCTGCTGCGCGTCGCGGCTAACGTCTCTGCACCGGGCTGTTGTGTAGCCAGGAAAAAACGATCCGCTTCCTCAGCCAAGGCACGCGGCTCCGTGACAGGCGTGTTGGCCAGCGCCGTCTGGACCCGGGGAGGCAAGTGACGCAGGAAAATCTCCGTGAATAAAATCCGGGGATCTTCCCCCCCTAGCAGGTTTAGCATTTTCCCCATTAGCTGAGATGGCTTGCTGTCTCCCAGGCCTTGAATGTCAAGTAACTGGCGGGCCCTCTCCTTAGCAGATAAGCTAAATGTCTTAAGGAGAAGGGCCTTAATCGCCTCATATTTGCCATGATATGGGGGGGCTGCGATGAATCCCACCAACCTGGACGACGTAGAGCTGCCCAGCGCTGCTACCACATGGTAGTATTTCAGGTCCCCGTCACGGACCTGTCGGCAGGCGAAGTGCGCCTCCACATGTGCGAACCATGCCTCCGCGGCGTGCTCCCAGAATTCCGGCAGCTTTACGAACACATCGCGTTCAGCCATGCTCGTTAATTTTCCGGAAACTTTCTCGGAAACGTCAGGGTCACCAGTGTAGCGCCAGGAAAATGGAGTCGGAGGCGGTGTATTCAGAACGGAGTTCCACTCTTTATTATCCATTAATTATAGAGAGGTCAACACATCGTCTGCTCTGCTTAACGAGCTAGCAGGAATGGGGGCTAACTCTCTAGGTGTTCCCACTAAAGGGTCCGTGTGGCAACACAATAAGAGAGGTGAATTATGTCCAATAACGTGTCACCACAATAGTATATAAAATCATGCTCGTATCTACAACCTATAGAAATGCAAAACGGCCTCAGTTTAGACGTAATTCTGTCCTCCTGCTTACCGCATCATTTATGAGAAAACATTTCATAACATTAACACAACATATTCGAGGTGGTTTTAAATAACATATCCGTATTTATTTATTTCTCCAAGTTATGTTTTTGTGTGCACTGAGGAGTCGCAAACAGGCGTTTGTTTAATAATTTTAAGATTGGCTTTAATCAATGTTTGAAAATGAATTCTTCATATATGATAAATGAGAGGTAACATTTTATTTATGGTATTATTTCCACATATTTCTCTCCATTCTTCCTTCTGCCAACGCGGTGTCGCAGTTTCTCGTCCCTCCCGTTTTTGTGCTTAGTGCGTACGCATGGGTTAGAGTTTGCGTGGAGGACCGCACATTTTCCCGTCAAGTTAGTAGGCCTATTTTATAAATCGCAAACATTGCGTAGAAACTGGCGTACGCCATTTTTTGAGCGTATATCCCTTTATAAATGAGGCAGCAGTTGGTGGTTATTTGTGTGAACAATTCTGGATTCAGAAATCAAGATAGCTTTTTTGTACCACATTGAGTTAATAAATCAATCAACTGTACCAACAAATGCAATGGAAAGTATGGAAGTTGACATATTTTATAAATCATGACAGATATCCAAGATTTTCTGAGCTTCCCTATATGTGTTTTTGGAGAAATGTCAGTGAAAAAGGGAAAATGAATCAATCACATTTATTTATAAAGCACATTAAAAAAACAACCCACGTTGACCAAAGTGCTGTACAGAACAGCGCAGGTAAGGTATCCAACACACTCTTTTATAAAATAAAAAAATAAAACACCAACGTAAACATTAATATACACAGATCATATGCACAAATAACCAAATACATAGGCATAGGCACTATCAGCAAGATAAGGAGTCAAAAAAATGATGTTTTTAGCCTGGATTTAAAGCAGTCAATGGAGGGGGGTGTTCTGATGGGGGAGACCAGGAGCCCCAGGTTAGCCGACCTGAGGGGCCTGGAGCTAGAATACGGGATATGAGGTCTGCAACAGAGGAGGGGCCCTGCCCATTTAGGGCTTTATACACAAACAGGGCAATTTAAAAATCAGTTGGAGAGAGGCCAGAATGGGGGTAATATAGTCCCTCTTCCGGGTACCTGTGAGGAGCCTGGCTGCGGCGTTCTGGACCAGTTGCAGGCAGGACAGGAATGACTGACAGATCCCAGCAGAGTTGCAGTAGTCTAGACGGGATGATATAAAGGCGTGGATGACTTTCTCAAGATCATTGGAAGAGAGAAACAGCTTAATTTTTGCAATGGTACGAACCTGGAAAAAACTGCCTTTAACTTGGTTAAACAATGTATGCTTTGTTTTTCTGACAGGAAACCTCTTGTAGCATCACTTCTTCTACAAACAATCAACTCATCTTTTACTAACCTTTACTTAGTAGATATTATCTCAACCAAGAATTTGTATTGCCTAACCTTAAATGGGCCTTGTAAGTTGTCTTGTAAACAAGTAGAGGTTATGTTTACCTTCAGTGTTTCTGATCATAGTACAACTTTGTGTGTGTGTCCTAGAGGTCTACTAAATGTTTTGATTGCATTTCCTTTTACATTAAACATTTGCAAATACCCATTTTTCGAAATATTTTCCATCCTGCGTTGTTTGACATTGCGTATGGACTCCACAAAAGCTTGCTCTTGAGTCGTGTGAATATGTGAGGACTGGAGTGATGTAGCAATTTTTCAACCTTCACTTGTCAAATGTATTTTATTTTCAGTCAGGCTGTTTTTGAGGAAGGGATGTTTTTCAGTTCACTTGTTTTACAACAGCAAGACAGCAGGGAGGTAACAATAACCAGAATTTCACAGCAAGAAAGCAAGAGAAGAAAAGAGAGAAAAAGAATTTCACCGAGCGTATGTGATCTTTTCCTCCAAGCAATAACTGAGAGAACACATCATACAATCCGAAAGTGCTACACAGACAAGTTCTCCATCTGTGCCCTATCACACATTTTAAGACTTACTTATTCGGAGCTCTCCTTTCTCCGTCTTTCCCTCTGTTGCTCATGCATGAATGCTCATTTTTCCAATGTATTCCAGTCGCTCAAGCTGTCCTTTTACTGTCTATGTGGTTATCTACTTTCACTTATATTTCATTTAACCGCCCCAACCTCTACCGGGTGGTGTTGTTATAAATCAAGACTGATTTGAAATAATGCACCAGTGTTATTAAAATATTACATTTGCATTAGATATGTATCACTTAATATGTTTCCATCCCTTTCGAGGCAGGCTGTGACGTTTAGATACTACTGGGACCCCAAAGCAGAGACTGACAAAAAATAAAGTTTCAAAGAGTTTAATTAACAAGGTAATCCAAGGCAGGTACTGACAACAGGGAGCTTGGCTGGCCGTAGTAATCCAAAACAAAGCTGCGGGAAAACGTTCCCGACCAAAACTCAAAAAGAACTCCTTAAACAACTGCAACAGACTCCAGGCTGCAGAAAAGCACTCCGGACCGCGGGACAGCATGAAAAATACTCTGGCAGAGAAGTGAGGTGAGGGCCAGGCTCTTAAAGAGCAGGTAATCAAGTGAGTGGGGACAGGTGTGCCTCATCTGCAGCCAGGAGTAACCAGCCACGCCCCCCTGTCACACAACAGCCCTGCAGACAGAAAGACAGAATAGTGAGGGGTAAAAGGAGCACACAACAAGTAAAACACAAAAACAACAAAAGCCCCATGCAAAACATAACAGTACCCCCCCCCCCTCAAAGGACGCCTCCTGGCGGCCTACCAGGACTATCCGGGAAACGGACATAAAAGTCTCTCAAGAGTTTTGGGTCCAAAATGAGCAAGCGAGAAACCCATAGTCGCTCCTCTGGCCCATACCCCACCCAATCCACTAAATACTGGTATCCACGGCCCCACCTTCGAACCTTCAGCAACCTCCGTACAGTGAAGGCCGGGTGGTTGTCGATGAGCCGGGGGGGTGGAGGGGGTTTGGTCGGAGGGCAAAGAGGGCTGCAGGAAACTCTTAAGGAGTGACACATGAAAAGTGGGATGCACCTTCAAGGCAAGAGGCAACTTAAGCCTAACCACACTAGGATTGATGACCCGTTCTATCGCATAAGGTCCAATGTACCTGGGAGTGAGTTTCCGAGAATCCGTTTGAAGAGGGATGTCACGGGAGGAAAGCCAAACCTTCTGGCCCGGTTGGTAATCCGGAGCTGGTCGTCGATGACGATCCGCCATCCTCTGGTTCCGGGTGGAGGTGCGGGTAAGAGCTGCCCGGGCTTCACGCCAGACTCTGCGGGCTCGCCGAAGATGCCCCTGTACCAAGGGAACTGCCACCTCTCTCTCTTGAACCGGGAAAAGGGGAGGTTGGAAGCCGTTGGAAGCCATAAAGGGTGACATACCTGTGGCAGAGCACACCAGGGAGTTGTGGGCGTACTCAACCCATGGCAGATGAAGAGACCATGAGGCTGGGTTTCGAGAGGCAACACAACGAAGAGCCGTTCCCAGGTCCTGATTTGCCCGCTCCGTCTGGCCATTGGTCTGGGGATGGTACCCAGAGGACAAACTGGCCGACGCCCCCAATGCCCGACAAAAGGCCTTCCAAACTTGGGAGGAAAACTGCGGACCCCTGTCTGAAACAATATCCTGAGGGATACCATGCAGCCTAAAAACATGCTGGGTGAGAAGAGTGGCAGTCTCGAGGGCAGAAGGTAGTTTAGGCAGGGGGACAAAGTGCACAGCCTTAGAGAAACGGTCAACGATGGTCAGAATAGTGTCGTTCCCGTCTGATGGTGGGAGACCAGTCACACAATCCACCGCAATGTGGGACCAGGGCCGGTGGGGAATGGGAAGTGGGCGAAGAAGGCCAGCGGGGGCCTGATGTGAGGCCTTGCTGCGGGCACAGACGGAACAAGCTGAGACATACTCCTTCGTGTCTGCGGACATAGTGGGCCACCAGAAGCGTTGTCGAATTAGGGCCAGGGTCCGATGAAAACCTGCATGGCAGGCAACTTTGGACGTGTGTCCCCACTGGAGCACTGGAGATCTAACATCGGGGGAAACGAACAGCCGGTCTGGTGGACAATCCTGAGCCGCTGGATGGTCCTCCTGGGCCTCCTGGACCACCCTTTCAATCTCCCATCTAGCTGCTCCCACGACACAGGAAGATGGCAGAATGGTTGCATCTCTTGAGTCCTCCACTGGGGAAGCGAACTGCCGGGACAAGGCGTCGGCCTTCACATTCCTGGAGCCAGGCCGGTAGGTCAAGGTGAAGTTGAACCGTCCCAGGAAGAGAGCCCACCGAGCCTGGCGTGAGTTGAGCCTGCGTGCAGAGCGAAGGTAAGACAAATTCTTATGGTCCGTCCATACTATAAAAGGATGGTTGGCTCCCTCCAGCCAGTGCCTCCATTCTTGAAGGGCCAGAACCACTGCCAGCAACTCCCGATTACCAACGTCGTAATTCCTCTCAGCAGGGGTCAGCCGACGAGAGAAGAACGTACAAGGGTGGAGCTTCTGGTATGCGGGGGAACGCTGGGATAAAACTCCCCCCACTCCAGAATCAGAGGCATCCACCTCCACCACAAACTGGACCCCTGGATCAGAATGAGAGAGCACAGGAGCAGTGGCAAACAAACATTTCAGTTTTACAAAAGCTGCCTCAGCTGCAGGAGACCACTCAAAGGGCAACTTGACAGAGGTGAGTTTAGTCAGAGGCACTGCTACCCTACTATAGTCCCGAATAAACCTTCTATAAAAGTTGGCAAAGCCCAGAAACCTTTGCAACTGCTTCCAGTTAGAGGGAGTGGGCCACTCGGTCACTGCTTGGACCTTGGCGGGGTCAGTCCTTAATTGTCCCTTGTCGATGATAAAACCCAGGAAACTCACAGAAGAGGCATGAAACTCGCACTTCTCAGCCTTAACGTACAGTCTGTTCTCAAGAAGTCTCTGCAGTACCAGCCTAACATGCTGGACATGCTCCTGAAGAGTGCGAGAGAAGATAAGGATGTCATCAAGGTACACAAAAACAAACCTGTTTAACATGTCACGCAATACATCATTAATCATAGCTTGAAAAACCCCAGGTGCGTTCGTTAACCCAAAAGGTATTACTAAATACTCAACATGTTCCCTGGGAGTATTGAATGCAGTCTTCCACTCATCCCCCTCCCTTATTCTCACCAAGTGGTACGCATTGCGAAGATCCAACTTAGTGAAGATGGTGGCTTCATGAAGGGGAACAAAGGCTGAGTCTATGAGTGGAAGGGGGTACTTGTTCTTGACTGTGATCTCATTAAGCCCTCTGTAGTCTATGCAAGGGCATAGGGTCTTGTCCTTCTTGTCCACAAAAAAGAAACCTGCGCCCATAGGCGATGAAGAGGGGCGAATAAGCCCAGCAGCGAGTGAGTCAGAGATGTAACTCTCCATGGCCTCCTTCTCTGGCCTAGAGATATTGTACAGTTTACTAGACGGAAAGGGGGTGCCAGGGAGCAAATCTATGGCACAATCGTAGGGCCGGTGAGGCGGAAAGGATAGTGCGTGGTCCTTGCTGAAAACCTCCTTGACACTGTGATATTCAGGGGGTACAGAGGTGAGATCAATGGGTTTGAGGGGGTCTGGTGCTCTAGTAACTGTGGGGGGTACAGCAGAGTGTAAGCAATGAGAGTGACAGAATAAACTCCAGTTAATGATAGACGAGTTGGCCCAATCTATGTGGGGGTTATGGAGCTTCAACCACGGAAAACCTAAAACGAGTGGCGACATGGGTGAGGGGATAAGGTACAGGGAGATTATCTCGTGATGGTTGCCAGAGATCTTGAGGGAAACTGGAGCAGTACGATACGATACGATATACTTTATTGTCCCCGTAAGGAAATTTGTTCTGGGCTCCGTCCATCAGTTCCGCATACATGTACATAATATACAAACATAGTGGACATTTAAGAGACATATCATACACCGTTTGAACAAACACAATACACACAGACGCACATACTGACAATGGCAACCTATTGCACAACCCTTATGGCCAACATTTAAAAAGTACATTTCATTACATTTGACTTTTGACTACATTTCATTTCCTGTGAATGTTAAGAAGCTTAACGGACATTGGTAGGAATGAGTGCTTATAGCGGTTCAGCCTGCTCTTGGGAACCCTGAATCTTCTACCAGAAGGTAGGAGCTGGAATTCTGGGTGAAGTATGTGGGTGGGATCAGACACTATTTTGTTTGCCTGTCTGATAATGGACTGCTCATATATGTTTTGGAGAGATGGGTGTTTTTTAACCCCCATCATTTTCATAGCCGTCTGTACCAGGCGAGTGATCTGTGACTTTGACTGCACTGTCAAGTTACCGTACCAGGCAGTGATACCATACCTAATGATGCTCTCCAACACTGCATGATAGAACAGTAACATGAACTTCTGGTCGACTCCGAAAGCCCGGAGTCGACGCAGAAAGTACAATCGCTGTTGAAGTCTAAAGCACAGACCTTGAATATGCGCCTTCCAGCTGAGTGTATTATCCAGATGGACACCAAGGTACTTATAGGAGCTGACCTGAGTTATGGGTTCATTGTGGATAACCACCGGGCTAAGGTCACCCACTGCCTTTGGGTCCCACACCATCTCCTCAGTCTTCTTCACATTCAGCACTAGATGGCTAGAATCACACCACTGCACAAATCTCTCTATTTCAGAGTGATAAGCCGATGAACTGCTGCCCTTGTGCATTAAGCCAAGGATAGCTGTATCATCTGAGAATTTGATGATATAATTCTCCGGGTGGGCTCTTGTACAGTCGTTTGTGTACAGTGTGAAGAGGCCCGGGGAGCTCACACAACCCTGGGGGGCTCCTGTACTGATGGTCTGGGGCTCTGAGAGGGCATTGTTGACCCTGACTTGCTGAGTGCGATTGGTTAAAAACGAAAAATACAATTTCAAGATAAAAAGGATTTATATTGATCTTTATCAGTTTTTGAAGCAAGATGTGAGGCTGCAGTGTGTTAAAAGCCGAGCTGAAATCCACAAACAGTAGGCGTACATATGCCTTAGGGTCTTCCAGGTGTTTAGTGACCAGGTGTGTGATGCTATTTAGAGCATCGTCTGTGCCACGCCCTTGCTTGTAGGCAAACTGAAAAGGGTCTAAATGTACATCAACCTCCATCTTTAGCAGCGGCACCATGATCCTCTCAAAACATTTCATGACAATGGATGTCAATGCAACAGGCCTAAAATCATTGTTTACCTTTGGACAAGGTTTTTTGGGGACGGTGAGTGACCTGGGCTAGGAGTCTCCCATCTAAGGCAAACACATCCTTAGGTTCTGGAAGAGGCTCAAAAGGAAGTTTAGACTGCATCACAAAGTCAGAGTCAATGAAATTGTCATCCGCACCAGAATCAATCAAGACCTGCAGCGGAACAGAGTTCTGAGACCAGGAAATAGTACCTTTGACTGGGATGCGGTTGGAGGAGGCTGAGTTGATAGAAGTGTGGCTCATCAGTGCTCCCCCTGTCGCTGATGAGCCATGTATTTTGGCAGAGAGGGACAACCGGCGCTGACGTGACCAGCCTGGCCACAGTAGAAGCAGAGTCTCTGACGAAGACGGCGTTGACGTTCTGATGGAGTAAGCGTCATCCTTCCCAGCTGCATGGGCTCCTCCATAAAGAAGGGAGAGACCTGGGTATCTGGAGAAGGTCTGGGAGGCCCGGAGTCAGGAGGATGGCGAGAAGGTCCAGAGAATGCCGGCCGACTAGGAAACTTGGACGGAGGGGGAAAGGAGGTGGAGCTATGTTTTCCTGATCTCTCCCTACGCCTCTCGCGGAGGCGGTTATCTAGTCGTATCGCTAGAGAAATCAACTCCTCTAAGGAGGAGGTTTCATCCCTAAGAGCTAGTTCATCCTTTAACTCATCACACACGGAAATCAATAGCAAAATCAGCAACAGAGCCTGAACCCTGGTGGAGTGAAAGGAGTCTTTTACCAGCCTCCTTCCCCCTCACTGGATGACCAAACACTCTACGCACCTCTGCAGTAAAAGACGACAGAGACTGACTAATAGGCGAGTTGCTGTTAGATATGGCAAGGGCCCATGCTGCTGCTTTATCACTCAGTAGGCTCATGATGAAAGCAACCCTAGTTCCATCAGTGGAATAAGTGAAAGGCTGTTGCTCAAACACAAGACTACACTGGTGTAAGAACTGACTACAAGACCCTAAATCTCCTGAATACCTGACGGGTGTGGGGATAAAGGGCTCACGAGGATTGCCGGGCTGTCGTTCTGGATCAGCTTGAGGTGGAGGAGCAGGGTCTGTAGCTTGAGCATCGGCAGTCGGCGGGAGTGTGGAGAGATGTGCTGCGACCTGTTCCATACGGCCTCCGATGTTAGTCACACCGGTGGTTAAATCCCGAATCGCTTCCATAACTCTCTGTTCTCAAAAAGAACTCCTTAAACAACTGCAACAGACTCCAGGCTGCAGAAAGGCACTCCGGACCACGGGACAGCATGAAAAATACTCTGGCAGAGAAGTGAGGTGAGGGCCAGGCTCTTAAAGAGCAGGTAATCAAGTGAGTGGGGACAGGTGTGCCTCATCTGCAGCCAGGAGTAACCAGCCACGCCCCCCTGTCACACACCAGCCCTGCAGAGACAGAAAGACAGAGTCGTGAGGGGTAAAAGGAGCACACAACAAGTAAAACACAAAAACAACAAAAGCCCCATGCAAAACATAACACAGGCAACTCAATTAGAGAGCAGGTGAGGTCAGAACTTAACGTCAGTCTGTTTAGCAAATGACAAATGAAAAACATATTGTGAAAGATTATTATTCAAACCATATATAAGACAGTTTTTTCACTTTTTCAATGACATTTCACAAAAAAAACATATACGGAAGCTCAGAAATTTTGGATATCTACGTTAGCAGCTCTTCAGCACGCATTTATCGTCATTGTTTATTAAGTGCTGTCTTTTTTCGTTATCAAAATGGCAATGTCCTGACATACAGTAATAGTTATGCATATTTCTTACTATAAGCCTATATTATTATTTTCCAGCTTCCCATCACAATTTCTGTTTAAAATGTAGGCAGTAAGGCAGTTTTTGTCCATAGAATTATGTCTAAATTGTTGTTTTTGGTGACTCCCTAGGGGTTTTGACACTACCAGGCTAAGTGAGCTGCTGGCCGGGGCTGGAGAAAGATTTTGCACTGGCACAATCCAGTGTGTAGAAGTGCAGTGTGAATCGCAATAGCCCTGGGCTTAGGTTAACCCTGGGTTAACAACGTGTGTGAAAAGTCTACAGACCTTTTCTCTGGTATCACTGAAAGGCAAACATCAATTTGTACACAAGAAATATGAAAAATGAGTAGGCTGCCATGAAATAAACTGAGCTCATTCATTCATAAACAAATATTGTTTCGAGGCATTTACCAAAAGAAACTGAGCTGTTGTTGTTCTTGCAAGGATGGTCCCCAAATTGCTGTTTAATTTGTTGAGAATATTCAAGCTCCTAGGGGGATAGTCTTTGGTTTTAATGACCCGATGGCCCTCTCAGTACCAAATAAAGATGAGTTAAGAGTAGAAAAATTATGTGTCTGTTAGCCATGTGCATTTATTGTAGCCTACAGTGTAACCCCCTGATCCCACCAGAAGCGTCTGCGCTGCGCTGCGCCTCCTCCTGCGTCATAACCCACCAGGCGCGTTTCAAAACGTTGCGGAAGCGGAGCGTCGTGTGTGTGCAGCCTCGCAGTTGTTGTTGATTTTGGAATATTTCCTGGACATTTGTACTTCTACAAGTAGTAGGCTACGTAGTTAAATGGTTTATGTTTGTGTCTGTTTAAATTGTGTGTATTGTTGTTATTTCCTATTTTGTTGTGTTGTAGACTACAGACAGTTAATAATAATTGTAATATTCCAGTTATAAACGACATGAATCAAAGATGTGTTGCTGTATTTTAGTGGTAAAAAAATATGCATTCATCATCATAATTATTATATATATTATATATATATATAATGTACAGTGCCTGTAAACCGGAGGAGAACGCTGGCATGTATTCTGCTACTTGAAAGACGGTGGTGGGGGGGAGGAGAAGGAGCCGGTTTTGGGTGCACCCCCTCAACCAGCAAAGCAGACAACAAGGTGATTTTCATCACTTCCTGCCTGCGCCGCGCTGTGCCGCGTCAAAAATAGGATTCATCCTATATTTTAGAAATTCCTTGCGGCGAGGAGCTTCTGGGACGCTTCGAGCCGCGGCGCAGCGGGTCTGGTGGAATAGCACCCATTGACTAGAGTTAAAAAACGCCGCAGCGCAGACACTCCTGGTGGGATTAGGGGGTAAGGGTTCCTGAACAATGCAGCCTCTAGTCTCTGACACAACTTCCAACTTGTAGCCCTGGCCTTTTATCTGTCAGTTGATTGGGCTATTATATCATCGGGGATCAGACTTCACATAGATGAAGCAAACTGTTTGAATTAAAGACTTTCTTTTTCAACCAGCCAGAGACTTGCATCTTTTAATGGATAGCAATCTCACATCTATTTCACTGAAAAAAATAAAGCAGAAAAGAGAACAAAAGACATAGGCGCTTAAAAAGCAGACATTGGCCTCACAGAGTCGGCAAATGATTTGCTTGTGAGTAATAGGGAGACATATACTGTAGTAGGTCAGGTCAAATAACTGCAGCTTTTACTTCAGACTAGGTGTGGACTAATGTCATTCTTCAGGGCTGATACTAACACCAATTATTTGTAATCAAAGACTCAGAAAATTTATTTTTGTAACTGTAAGGGACTGAGAGGCAGAGTAGTGGGAGGCACCTACATTCCCAATAGGTGGCTCCACCCGCTTCCAATTAACAGTATTGGGAGCAGGTGTGGAGACCTCACACCTGGTGCTAATCACTCCCTCAAGGGAGACAAAGCACCTAGAGTTGCTCAGTTGTGTGTGGCACATGGAGGGAGCAGGAGACTCCCAGCGTGAGGAAACAGTTTGTAAGCTGGTAAGTCAGTTAGCGGCCCGGCTACGTTAGCCTTTGTATAGTTAAAGGTAGTGATGGCGAGATGAAGCCTTATGAAGCTTTGAAGCTTTCCAGCCAATTGGTTCGCAAAAGGGTTCATCTCATGAGGCTTCATCATGGGCTTCATTTGAACACAAACCCCCTGTTGGTCAAAGTGTGTAAAACAGGCAGATTGGACATCTCAACAGTGTGCTCTCTCATACCGAGTTCCCAATGAGTAAAGCCTTAGAATAACTCTAAACAACGAACATAAAATCATATGTTCATGTTAACAATATTGTATTTATTACAGTTTAATGATTGTGATTGAAAATCCTAAGGAGGCTGGTAAACATTGCAAAGAGGGATTACATATTCCTTAATAATATTCGTAAACTTAACCATGTTGTAGCCTGAGAAAGGCTAAACCATATCAAAGAATACATTTATTATCTCATTTAGCTGTAGCTTTTATAAACAACAAAAAATACGTATTGTTCAGTCGTTGAACCAGGGACCCTGTGGTCATGAGTCAACTGCTTTCCAGCTGAGCCACAGCACACACACTAAAGCTCCCTGAAAACACTGCAACATATGTATTCCTGTATTTATTGATGTTTTTATTCCTACATTTATTTATGCTTGTATCTATTTATAGCCTACTTATGACATGTTCCGACCTCTATATGAATGTGGGTCTGAGCTCTCTTGATTCCATCGTGTCACCGGGCCCGGGTACAGGAGGGGTAATATGGTTCTTAGTATACATCCATGGGTATTATGAGCGTTGTGGTTAAACCGATCTGAATCGCTTCCTGAAGCAGTCACGTGGTGTCGACAGGCAGCGAGGCTTCGTTTGTCATCGATGACGTCACTGGCCCAAAACGATACAAGCCTCGGTACATGCTTCACAAAAAGCTTCGGGGATTACTCGACACACGCTCCGAAGCCTCGGCGCAATACATAACATCACTAGTTAAAGGTGTTAGAGAATATTTCTGTCTTACTCCTAAGTGTCAAAGAATAATTCTTCCTTACTCCTAAGATATTTAACCTTTCTGCCTGTTGACATTTACGACGAACCTTAAGTCTGTTATCTGTTTTAAGGAATGGGAAGTCTCAGCTATTGTTGACATTACCAGTTTTATGACCGGTCAACTCTCGGTCACAGAGCCAAAGAGTCAGATAAGTGATTCAGTGTCTCCAGGTGTTCACGTATACCTTCCCCCAATATGTGGCTTGACTCTCTGTAAACTAGTTAAAGGGTCTACCAAGATGGGAGGCTGATCAGAATTGACATGACAACCCACCTGTGCAGTCAGAACCTTTTGCTGCTGTGACTTGTGATATGAATTCTCCGGCCGTTTGACTTGTAATAAACTACCAGTGTTTGACATCAAAGCTCCAACTCTCCTCGTGTCTCTCTGAGTCCTGACTCTCCATTGCTGCAGAAGTTTCCCTTACAAAAGGTATTTTTGAGTTTAACAGCAATAAAGCCTCTTTTTTGGACTTGAACACTGCCTCTGTCGTGATTGCTGCACTACCACTTTTCTCTTTATCTGCCCAGTCCTGTTACAGTAACCAATACACATTTGCAGTAATTATTATTACAACTAAAATCTTAGTGTCAAAATCCCAAGTAACACATTTCCAACACAACACTAAGATAAATGCCTTTAAGTATATGTTTGAGTGATTTGCTGCAAAAGAGAAATTCAACATTATCTTTTAAATTAAAAAATAACCTTTGCTCTTCTCATGCTGGAATGTTCTTTATAGAAAGCTGTGTTGGTTGAGGATAATACTCCCATACTGACTTGTAGACATGTTCTGTAGTTACGTTTCTTAGATCGGTAAATCAGTAGAGGGCATGAATTACACTTCAGACTGGAATCCCTTATGTGGCACATTAGCTTTTATGTAGCGGCTATTACTTGGGAAGTTTCACTGACCAGAAAGTGCGTGAATTTTTATTAAAAACTATTTCGATAATTGTAAAAAATGCTGAATATTGCAGCGGATAATAAGTCAGACTGATATTCTGTCATAGTCCACTTCAGACACTTATATTTACTGTAAAGGGAAATTCATTTGAAACAATAAATATAGACACATGGTGCAGAATGCAGAACAAAGCATTAAATGCAGGTACAAAAGTCAGCCTTCACCTGTTGGCTGTTTTACATAAACCCTGTTCATCGTGATCTGTGCAGGAGACCAGCTTATAGTGATGCTGATGGTGTCAGTGTCGTATGGTGTATCATAACTGATTGTAACTTTGGCTAAATGGCGAAAGGTGGAGCCCTCACTGAACTTGCTGCTCCGGAAGTTGCTCAAAACTTACTGTGTTTAGAACATGAAGCAACACTTTTAGAGGCTGCAGTGTGGTAGCAGTAGAGATTGCAGCCAGAGTCAATAGAAAGATGTAATTAGGCATAAATTAGCCCGGGGCTTAATGTATCTACTTCATAAACAAACAGAGACAACTGACACGAAAAGGAGAGACTAGAGGGAAGTAACACAACTAACTGGAGTTATACAGCTTACAGCAGGCATTCAGTTTGCACATTGGCTGTTTGGATGGAATAGATACAACAGCGGATCAGTGGTTGAATCCACATGAATAACACATCACACTCTTTTAAGCCACGTTAAGACAGATACCAGAAGTATAGGCACTTTAATTATATAATCAAGCCTCTCCTCTCACGAACCTAAATAACTCAAGTATTGTTATCGACTAAAACAGTGTGTTTTATTGGCCACATGTGTAGGTGATGTACTGTTCATATAACTGAAACACATTGGAGGAGATCAATAGACAGACATCAATCAATCAATCAATCAATCAATGTGTATTTATATAGCCCAGGGGTGGGGAACCTTTTTCCTCTCAAGGGCCATTTAAATGTTTTCAACATCCTCCGAGGGCCGTACAAATGATTGACCTCTGCTTCAAAAAACTAAAATCACAGCCCATTCATTTCTCCTTTCTTTCATGCTGTGCAAAGAAAAAGCAACCTCTTAATCCAGATATCTTGCCATGACTCACGTATGCATTCACGTGCACGGTTGTGGTATGAACACCAAAACAGAAAGATATGGACACAAGATGTGTGCAAATGTATTTAGTTTCCTATCCATGTGAACATGATTTAAGTGTGGGGGGGGGGGGACCTAACCTCCTCTAAGTGGGTCTGGGGGGCATGCTCCTCCGGGAAGATTTGTTTTTAAATGTTGAAGTTAAAAGCATCAATCTGGTGCACTTTGAGATCACAATTAGGAGATCTATGGATACATCTCTCAACACCCATATGAAACAGAACTGGAAGCAGATTTATTTTTCTTTATGAATATTTGACAAATCACTCCCCTTTCAAACTGTATTCTTGTTTATTAATAACAACTTTTTTTTTACTGTCATATAGTATTTTATACCCGTTTACTTTATTCTCTTATTTTTTTATAACTATAATGATCATATAAAGATGTGCCTTTACCTCACTGGTTGTAGAAAAAGCTTCTTATATTCGTTAGCATAGCTAGCTAACCAGATGCTAATAACAACAAAGTTATTGACTGTATGATCAGTATGACAGATGAACGGATCGCCACTGGGCTTTCAACTAAAACACAGCCACGCAAAAACTGTGGCATTTGTACGGCTCCTTATGGGTAATGCAATTTTTGGAAGTGCTGGAGCAGAGCTGCGTTCTGGTGCTCCCCGTCAGAACTACACCCCTGTCAGAGATACCACGTGATGACATGTTAGGCTTGTGTTGTGTTCAATGACCCTAACCTTGGCCAGGAAAAACAGGCACTCACTTGTTTAATTATTTTGTGGTCTAGATTTCTTTAATTTTTTTCTTTTTTGCGTGTGTTTATAAATTACCTCGAGGGCCACACCAAATGGTCTCGCGGGCCGTATACGGCCCGGGGGCCGGAGGTTCCCCACCCCTGATATAGCCCAATATCACAAATGCTACATTTGTCTCAGTGGACTTCACAGTTTGCACAGAATATCAGTATGACAATACGACACCCTCTGTCCTTAGACCCTCACATTGTACAAGGAAAAACTTCCGGAGAAAACCCACAGTTTAAAGGGAAAAATTGGAGAAACCTCAGGGAGAGCAACAGAGGAGGGATCCCTCTCCCAGGACGGACAGACGTGCAATAAATGCTGTGTGTAAATTGAAAAGATAATACATTTGCAACATAGGTAGTCCAAATGTTTGGAAATGCATGTGTGTATAATAGGAAGATGAATCCACGAAGATATCCATTCAGGACTTATGATCCAGGACCACAGCCACGACGCAAGATCCAGGGCTCGCGATCCAGGACACAGGACCGCAGGATCATCCATGACTCCGGATCCCGGCGTATATAGACACCAAAAAGAAAGACATTTGGGGAAGCTGGGTTAATCGGAACATGAGAGAACACAGGTATAGACAGAGAGAAGGAAGAAGTAAGATGTCCCCCGACAAACTAAGCCTATATCAGCAAAACTAGCGGCTGAATCTAATCCGCCCTAACTATAAGCTTTATCAAAAAGGAAGGTCTTAAGCGCACTCTTAAAAACGGATAGGGTGTCTGCCGCCCGAACACAAACTGGAAGCTGATTCCACAAATGTGGAGCTTGATAAGAAAAGGATCTGGAGATGGCGCCTGCCCATTAAGGGCTTTGTAGGCGAGAAGAAGAATTTTAAATTCTATCCTGTGTTCTATAGGGAGCCAGTGTAAGGCAGCCAGAACAGGAGTAATGTGGTCCCTTTTCCGAACTCTGGTTAGTACACGAGCTGCAGCATTTTGAATCAGCTGAAGCGACTTGACTGACTTCTTGGTACACCCTGATAATAAGGAGTTACAGTAATACAGCTTTGAAGTAACAAATGCATGGACTAGTTTCTCTGCATCGTTTTGAGGCAAGATATGCCTGATTTTTGCAATGGTACGTAGATGGAAGTAGGCGGTCCTTGAAATTGATTTTATGTGGGCATTAAAGGATAAATCCTGATCAAATATAACACCAAGATTCCTTACAGTATCAATGGAGGCAAAATTAATGCCATCCATAGTTAGTATATCTTTAGATAATTTGTTTCGTAGATTATTCGGGCCAAGTACAATAACTTCAGTTTTGGTCGTGTTTAACATAAAAAAATGTAAGGTCATCCACGTTTTTAAGTCCTTGAGGCAGTTAATTTCATCAGGCTTGATTGATAAATATAGTTGAGTATCATCCGCATAACAATGAAAGTTTACAGAATGATTCCTTATAATATTGCCTAACGGAAGCATATATAATGTGAACAAAATAGGTCCGAGCACTGAGCCCTGTGGCACTCCATGGCTAACTTTGGTTTGCGTGGAAGATTCATCGTTGACACGTACAAACTGAGAGCGTTCAGATAGATAGGACCTAAACCAGCCTAAAGCAGTTCCCTTTATGCCAACTAAGTGCTCTAGTCTTTGCAATAGGATATCATGGTCGATAGTATCAAATGCAGCACTGAGATCGAGCAAAACAAGAATAGAGATAAGTCCCTTGTCTGAGGCTATTAGAATGTCATTTGTGACTTTAACCAGAGCTGTCTCTGTGCTATAATGTGTTCTAAAGCCAGACTGGAAATCTTCAAATAAATCATTGTTTTTTAAGTAATCACACAGCTGTTTTGCGACTGCTTTCTCAAGAATTTTTGAGAGGAACGGAAGATTATAAATAGGTCTATAGTTGGCTAAAACCTCTGGATCGAGGTTGTGCTTTTTAAGAAGCGGTTTTATCACTGCTACTTTGAATGATTGTGGAACATAGCCTGATAATAAAGACATATTCATAATATTTAATAAAGAAGTGCTAATTAATGGAAAAACTTCCATCACACAGTTCTGCTTATCTTTTTGATGATTAGAGACAAAACGTTCAGCCTTAGTTCTATTTTTCCCACTGTGGCAACACATAGACACAAAGTTACCTATGGGAACGTGAAGGAACAGTCAACGAAAAGATAAGGAGAAGGATAGACAAAGAGTGCTGCTGTCTGCAAACAGCTGTTCTTTAGTGCTCTGATAGTGATACAATCGTATGTGAGTGCTCTGATTAAATATATTCTATGATAATGAAACAATAGCCTTATATACTTATTTACTCTTTCTGACCTAGGTGAAAATATAGATAGAGCCACTTAAATGGTTATTTCCTCATGCACACAAAGGAGAGAAATGACTGAGAAATGACTAAGAAATGTATAATTAGTTTCTAACAGAATTATGAATGGTTTAATCTTAATAGCAAATCCAAGACCCCAATATTCTGTATCAGAAACGGATAATCCTAGGTTCCTGTGGTGTTGTTTGTTTGGCTACTGCGTAGATTAAACTGTGAAATTTGCAATCAAATCAGGATAATTTGATCGAATTGATGGCACAAAATATTGACCAATCAAATACGTGCAAGCGCAAAGTCCTGTTAAAATAGATTTATACTGTTTACCTACATTGCAATGAATGAAAAAACATGTGTCCGTCAACTCTCCAGAGCCTTTAAAATCATTCACTTTTTATTTTTGTTTATAGCTGAGAGCAAATGAAAGGGGAAGTCTCCTGTGTATGTGGTACTACCATATTTGCATGCATTCATAAAGGCATGTACATACTGTATGTATATTGTATGCACAATCAGGGTATAGTTGCATACATTTTTGTTTATCTATGTGTTTATGGGCCTTTTTTGAGTCAGCCCATTTTTAAGCATATGTGCACTATGTATCTGGGTGCACTTGAATTCTCACAGGCACTCACATCATCATCATCATTACCCTGACAGCTGACAGTAAAATCCATATCAAATCTATAACTTCATTTTCCTGTTGTTGTTCCTTTCTTTCATCACCCGACTCCCCTGTCTGCCATAAACAGAGGCTGCACCATGACATGCCATTAGCTGTCCATGGATATATCAAAATAATGCAATGAAACACAGAGACAAAAAGTCAATAAGTGACAAGCCCTGGGTCGCTGCATATTTTACTCTTCCAGATCCGTCAAAAATATCTTGTCCATGGCCTTATTGTCCATGCTACACTCTTTCTCTCACTCACATTTATCAACCATATCTTTATCTCACCAAAGCGACAGACAGCAATGCCTCACTTTTTCTCATCTCTTCTGCCTTTCCATCATTCTTTGTTTACAGGTTTCAAGTTTTGTTTTCTATCAGTCCCTCTTTTTTGCTAATTACTTATCCCTATTTCAATCACATCCCGCTCCGCCTTTCATTTTAAGTATAGTTTCACATCCCGTTTTTTTTTTGTCGTTTGGCTCATTCTGCAGAGCGGGAGGGGCAAAGCTGTGCTGCAGTTTGATAAATGTGTGTTTAGCAAACACTCTAATTATCTCAACCAAAGCTAATAGGATAGATGATTACACGTTACACACAGAGGCTCTCTCTCCTCCTCTTAGTCTTTCCATTACTCCCTCCAACTGTTTCTTACATTCAGTTTAATTTCTCTTCTCTTTCTCAATCTATTTTAGAGATCAATGACGTGTTTCCAACTTGTTATTGACAATGAGGTATTCTTTGATTGTGTCAATCCTTGTGAATGATGATTATCTTTGTCATTGGAACAAATACAATATAGCTAATATGATGGTATATTATTGTAATTTGGATAAAAGCGCCAGCTAAATGTAATGTAATGCATATTGTATTCCACATAGCTCATTCTGAGGCTACCTTGGTACAGCCACACCTGACATGTTATTTATGCATCATAATTAACTACTTCCACCACTAAATGACTGTAATTCTGTCCAATCTACCTGTCAATCCTGGTAACAATTGTGAAAAATGAGAAAGAAAAAAAAGGGCACACTGAGTAACTGTGAAAAGAAATTTATATTAGTTTACATGGCATTGTGAGTCAGTGTGTTACCTCCGAAAGCAGCAGCACGAGTTTCCTTGTGAAGGATGTGTGAAGTGTTCCTTTCTTTATTTGTTTTCATTATTATTAATAATAATGAAAATGTTGTTGTATAATGAATCCTGGAACAATGGCTGCCAGTGATACATGTAATACAAGCCATGTATTAACATTATCTGACTGATTACATCAAGCAAGTTACACACTGAGGCAGGAGAGTTATGAAGGGTGGCTCGTTTATTGTCAGCGTAACAGATAGTAGTGCAGATAAACTTAATGTGTTTGACTGGCAGAGACATTATTGCTTGGTGAAATCAGTTTAAAATGACTTCTCTAAAAGGTTTTGAGTTTTTTTCAGAGGGTTACTATCAGAGCTTTGAAAAAAAAGGTTGAATGTAATTTTAGTCGAGCAAATCACACTAAGAAGCTATGAAAGAATTCCTATATAAATGTTATCAATGGGTAAAGTACACTTTTACATTAATAACAACATATATATTAATTATTTCTGCCATACCATATTTATTTTCCAGCATGAAACAACAAACTTCATGCTGATGTTATACTTAGACTGCTCATGTAGATTAAAATATACAATATGTTCAAGTGTACTTCAGAAAACTATGCAACCAGAATAAAAATTGCACCTGCATTATTATCCTGAGTTTTCCGTTGACATTGTAACACAGCAGGTAGCAGTAAAAAATAAGAATCAGCAGCGCTGCCGTCAAAGTAATGTTTCATGAAAGGTTTTTGATTCCTCACTGCATGAGCGCCTTCATTTTTTGTTCTCTGTTTTTTGTCATCTCGACTAGAGTTTTGGTGGTTACCTTTTTGTTCATTTTTGCCAGTCATGGAAAAATAAAGTATCTTACAATACTTTACCTCTGTCTCCCTGTCTGCAATTGGGTCCAACATCCTAAGTGCCTGAGATCGTAACAGCTACTTTTGTTAGAGAAACATGTCTCTGTGGATGGCCAACTTCTTTAACTGCAGTGAAACAGTCATTCTGAAATAACATTTTTAATTTTTTTGCTTGTGTATCCAAGATCATCAACAGGTAATGAATTCCCCACAATTCACTTATTGTGCACCTATTAGTGAAAGTGCACTTCTCATTAAAGCTATTGCCAACACCTCATTATTGAACCAATGCACTTGCCATTGTAAGTCCCTCACTCTCACAGCGTATAACAATAACCATCCATCAAGACCTCTATTCATCTCAACGTCATTTGAAAAAAAACAGATTGACAGAGGCAGACACGTATTGGTAAAAACCGACTGACAGACCGACAAAACGGCGTGTCAAACCTCCCTCTATCGCTTCAAGGGACAGAGTGATATTTCACTAATCTATAGGAGAGGAATTCCACTGCCTTGGGGTAAAACATAGGCCCAAATTAAATTCTACACTTATTCTCTCCCAGCGCTGCCTGGGGGTATCCCACGACCTTAGCAACAGAAAGGTCATTATCAAGAAGGGTTGGGTAGGAGGAAGGAAATGAAAGCAAGAGATTGAAAGCAGCGCATGTGGAAAGTGGGGTAGGAAGAGGAAGTAAAGGGGGTTGAAAGGAAAATAGGAGAAAGAGACGAGGGAGGAGAGATCAGAACAAGAGAGAGAGATGAGGATCAGGAGAAATAACACCGGAAAACCAAACTCTCACTTAAGATATGCTCCACACATAAACATCTCTCCTTGGAGATCTGACATTTCTTAAGACCATGTCTGCTTTTCCACAGACAGGTAATCAACTCCTATCAGATCCAGAGCTGCAGATAAAGTACATAATCAAATAAAGCGTCAAATATTTGAACCGGCTGAGGGGTGTTTGATTTACACTGTCAGAAATGTAAGTATTCTTTGAATGAGGGTGCACCATAAGATAAAAAGATCTACTTCAATAAATCATGCCATTTATTTTATTGAATGTGTTTTTAACCACTATTTGGATAGACAGATGTGATTGAATAAACGGCACTTTTCCTCAAAAAATAACAAACACTCTTAAACAGAAGATCTGGATCATAAAAAGCAAAGCAGCTGTTATTAGAGACAAGGGAAGACTGTAATACATATATTTCGGTCTGATAACAGGTCTCCCCGTTGTGTTTCATACTCCACACGAGACAGCTTCTGTCATTTCAACTGACACAATCCGCCTTTTATATTTCTGATTTCAAAAGCCACACACTGTGAATCATTTCCCCCATCAAATGTCAACCTTTACAGCTAGATGAAGCTTTTAAGTACAACAAACTCCCAAACATGAAACCGATAACAAAGACACACATTTTGCCTGTATTATTTTTCCCCTTTGTTTCTTGTCTTTGGCTTTATCATGATTGTTTTCCAATTAGACACTTTTAATATCCGAACCAGTGGGAGACGGGGTGTTACCAGGGATACAGCCTAGGCTGCAGTGCAGCATGGGGCTAACTGTTACAGCTAAGGCGTCCCCGGGTGATTTTTCATTAACTGGTCATAAAGGAGGCTCTGTGTGAAGTCGCAACAAATGGCCTCAGATCTTCCGTACAGAGCACTCAGAGAAATAAACAGAATTTAAAAGAAAGCAAAGAGAAAAATATGGATGTTATATTGTGTATCTAAAAAAAAGAGAATACTATGGGTTTTTTTTGTTACATTTTTTATCAGATTTGTCCCAATTTAGAAGGTCTCCACTCTGTCCCCTACAGTCCCTGTCACAGCTCACCCTGCTGTTTGCCGAGGGGTGCTGCAGACAGACATGTGCTGCCTCTGTGCCACATTGTGCCGCCAGCCGCCTCTCTCCACATTGACATCGCCAGCTCAACCTGCAATAGCAGCCAATTATATTTGTCAGAACACAAAACCAAGCTGGAGGTGCTGCTGCCACTGGGAATTGAACAAAGTTTTAACCATTGTTAAATATTGTATCACCCTGTGTGTCCAGCAATACATGAGAGTACCACTGATCATTTAAAAAATAGCAGACCTTTGATATCCAGATGTAGACATATACTGTTGCTGCACTGTATTGGTAGATGACAATCTGAAACACAGACATTATGTGGACTGTGTGTATGGTTGTCAAGTTTTACTGTCTAGTGTCGAGCACACCAATGATTCTGGGTGAGCTCGATCATCCATCACCACAATAAACTGCAGCCAGACAGAACACTATGCAGAGCCATTGTCATGAAAAATGGCAAATGGCATAATCAGATAAATGGGGCAGAGATTACTTCAGAGGTGATCGGCACCAGACTGTGTATTGTATAGTTTGTCAGTTTTCTTAGGTTAATTTGATGTGCCAATGTGAGTGTTCCTCATTGTTCAATAGAACACTACAATAATGGACATTTATAAATACACACAAGCTGGGGACAAAGTATTTCTATACTCGCATACAAACTTCTAACAGTGTTAAAACTGAAACAAATGCCATGCTTGGCATAGTGGTTTATTAGTTGCAGAGACATCCCTAAAACATATTTTCTACGATCAAGATACTATCAAGAGTTTTATGACAATATTATTCCACTATGTAGGGCAGAGCGGGGTGGCACTGGGTAAAGGGGGACCATCAAAGCTGCCCCCTTCCTCTCCCAATGGCAAACTCTGATGTATAGCACAAGTGATCTAATTTATAAGGCAGGTGCAGTGGCGGCGCCAGAGTATTTTTGTTGGGTAATCTATGGTAGGGCTAACCCATACAGTGGTGGGGCTCAAGCAGTATTTGTAATGTAATTACATACACGCTATATCGCACCCCTTGACAGTGAAACGAACGCGTGAGGCTTTTATTAGTCTCCTTTTATCAGCTAAATTACATCGAGAGCAACAGGTGTGAGTTAAACAATATCCTATTCTGCTAATTCCACGTTGTTACAACATACTACGCAGCGGCAGAAACAAGAAAAGTTGGCATATAGAATTGACACGGAGAGAGAGAGGGAGAGAGAGAGGGAGAGTGAGGGAGAGAGACAGACAGAGACACAGGTAAACAGACAGAGACAGACACAGCACACAACAGGTAGCCTGTATCTCTATTGTCATACAAAACACTTTTTCAAATGACCCATTATTACAAAAATATATTCAAAACTCACTATTCACTCTTCAGGTGGGTCGTGTGACTCTGGCACCTGTTCGACTTGTACCTCAATGCGAGGGCGTTTAAGAACAAATCTATCCATCCGAAATATACAATTAATCCTAGAAGTTCTGCTGTCTGTCTGCAATTTACCCGGGCGAGTTTGGGGACTTTTCACTGTGAACGTGACGAATCAGTAATGCATGACGCAGCAGACCCAACGTTTCGTTGCTCTGATTGGCTGTAGGTCTGTTCAAATTGCATTCGGAGGCATTTTGATCTGACCGCGGCCGCGCTGATATTATAACGCGAGAGAATGTCCACACCTTTAGTGTATAAAACTCCCCCACTACTTAGACTATTCCTTGCACCCCTCTAGCATAAGCCTGAATGGTCTCAACCATATTGCGTCAGTAACGTGCACTTGTTGTTACAGCAGGATCAGTTTGTGTGTTGTGGACACGACCGGTAGATTTTCGCAATCCGTGTTCTACTTTTTCATGGTCGGGCTAAGGTAGGGCTAAGCCATTTCTTGGTATGGCTGTAGCCTACCCCAGCCATACCCTGGCGCCGCCACTGGGCAGGTGTATTAAGTGATATACTCCAATGTAACACCTTTATATTTCTAAGGCTGCGCTTCTCAATGCGTGTGGCACTAGTTCTCAATCCTGGTGCTTTGGACCCAGATTCCTGCTGGTTTATGTCCTACCAGGGCCCTTTCTCATTTCATCAAATCCCCCTCCTCGACTCCTCGACTCCTCGGTCCTCCGGTAGTGACCCGGAAATGAATTTCAGCGTGCCATGTTGAAGGACATCTCATTTCTCTAAATGCACTTCGAGGATCGAGCGTCGAGGAGGCTCTCTGGAGGAGCTATAACCGAGGATACACTCTTCTCTAACTTCTGGTCACTTTCCAAACAGTCTCAAGGAGGCAAGAGTAAACCCTCTCCTAAAGAAACCCACTCTCAACCCGTCTGATGTTATAAACTACAGGCCTGTCTCTCTACTCCCGTTCCTGTCTAAAACACTTGAACGTGCTGTCTTTAAACAACTCTCCTGTTATCTCCATCAGAACAACCTTCTGGATCCGCACCAGTCTGGTTTCAAGGCAGGTCAATCCACAGAAACTACTCTCATTGCTGTCACTGAGGAACTGCACACTGCCAAAGCAGCATCCCTCTCATCTGTCATCATCCTTTTGGACCTGTCTGCTGCATTCGACACGGTGAACCATCAGATCCTCCTTCGCACTCTCCAAGAACTTGGAGTTCTCATTCATAACACTCCGTTCGATGTCTCACTATGGGATGCGCCTCATCGCGGAGCAAACAGAAGCATCAATCTCATTACGCCAATCCTGATTGGCTGGTGATCTTGACGTCAACGTCAGGGGAAATCACCCCCTATAAGTAGCCTGCGCCACGACGCATGCATCATTCAAACACCTCTTCTCGCTTCAGAGCACATCTCTAACGGCAGCCGAGCCAGCTTAACAGTCCACAGACTGAACCAAAAGCTAATTTCGGTCGACGGGCGTTAGCCGGCTACCCTATTCTGCCTCGCAGAAGAGTATAGTACTAACACACCAGTTAGTATTATAATCAACCCCGCCGTTCTTCCTCTGGAATTAAGGTAAGGTTTTGATTCTCAAGCTAGCAACACACCCGTTGCCAGCTTGTGTTTTTTTCCCTCACTGCCGACACCACGGTAGTGAGGACGTTTTTTCTTTTCTCTTCTCACGGAGGAGAAAAGGATTACAGGGATATTACCACACCAGGTAATATCCTTTGAGAAAAAAGACCCACGCTGTCCTTTTTTCCCCGGATTAAAGACAGATCGGTAACACTTTTTTTCTCAACGTACCTGTTACGAGCGGGCCCTCTCCACGCCTCACGGCGAACGAGATGGACGCCTCTCTCCCTCACACCAGAGGAGTCAGGAATTCGGAGGCTCGGCGCTGCGATTGCGGGTTGAAAGTGTCAGGCACAGACTCACACCAGATCTGTGCCCGCTTCACTATGAAGAGCCTCCGCCGAAGGTTAGCACAACAAGCTAGCCTGTCGGGACAGGACCCCCTCATGTCCACTGGTTTGCCGGCTGGCAATCAAGACACGGGGGCGTCCGCCGCAGAGATGGAGCCCCTTACTGGGTCGGTCTGGGGCTCATCGACAGCGGCAACCGCAGAACCGGAATCCCGCGTCATATCAGGCCGGGACCCGGTGGCGGCAAAGGACGCGGGAACGGGGCCCCACGCTATACCAAGCTGGGGCTCACCATGGTTTCACCCGCGGAGGATGTCCTAGAATTGGATTACATGGAGGACGAAGAGGATGCCTCTGAGTTCCTCCTGTCTGATTCGGACGAGCAAGAAGACGACATCTTCGTGTCACCAGCTCAGGCTGCAAAGCCGGGAGCGATGGCTGCTCTCCCGGGCGATAGCACACCAGCTTCGCCCTGTCTAAGCATGGACCTGCAAGCCGTGTGTCAGCGCGCTGCGGCCAGACTAGACAAGTTGGCCGAGAAAATCTCCGGTTCCGGCTGCAGCTCAGGCTCAGCCAACCCAGAATTTCGGCCAGCAGTCGAGGAAGAAGAAGCGAGCGGCGTGACAGCCCCTCCTTCTCCCCTCCGTGAATGTGTTTCCGCCGCCTCGAGAGATGCCTAAACACCATCCTCAAGTCCGCACAAACACATGTCACACGTTGGTTAATTCCTCTGTCATTAAACATTTGCCGCTGACGCATCCAGGCTTCAGGCCGAGGGTGCAGCTCAAAAAAATGAAAAGAAAATCAATAAAACCAATAAGCAGCCCGCCAATTTTCTCCCCTTTTGAGAGCAGCTACGGCATCTCTCAAAAGGCAGATTATTGACAGGTCTGTAAAGGCACCACCGCCACGCGCAGTGCCGGCTGGAGCTGTAAAGGCACCACCGTTACACGCATGCGCAGTGCCGGCTGGAGCCGTAAGCGTGACATCTCAGCTGGCTCTAAGGAGCATGCAGCAGGAGATACTCACGACACCCAAGCTGCCTCGAACTCTGCTCGGTTTAAAACACCGAAGACGCAGAGGTCGCAGCCCATCCCGAGTCCCCAGCCCAGGCTGGAGACAAGGGCAAGTTGACCGAGAACATCTCCGGTTCCGGCTGCAGCTCAGGCTCAGCCAACCCAGAATTTCGGCCAGCAGTCGAGGAAGAAGAAGCGAGCGGCGTGACAGCCCCTCCTTCTCCCCTCCGTGAATGTATTCCCGCCGCCTCGAGAGATGCCTAAACGTCATCCTCAAGTCCGCATAAAAAACATGTCACATCTTTGTTGTTTAAATAAACCATTTTCCGCTGACGCATCCACGCTTCGGCCAAGGGCGCAGCTCAAGAAAATGAAAAGAAAAACAATAAACAGTCCGTTAACTATAAATCCCCTTCTGAGAGCAGCTACGGCCTCTCTCAAAAGGTGGATAATAGACGGGTCTGTGAAGGCACCACCGCCACGCGCATGCGCAGTGCCGGTCGGGGCTTTAAGGGCACTACCGTCACGCGCATGCGCAGTGTCGGCTGGGGTCGTGAAGGCTCCACCGTCTCGCGCATGCGCAGTGCCGGCCGGAGCCGTAAACGTGACATCTCAGCTGGCTCTAAGGAGCATACAGCAGGAGATACTCACGACATCTGCCTGGGCTTCTCAAAACAGTTATACTTTATCTGTTTTCACAAACCCAGAGAGAGTCAACCCATATTCTGGAGAGAGAGAGGTTCTCTCTCTCGCAGGTCAGACAGGCTGATAGGGTATTTACGAAGGTCGCCCGGTGAGAAGTCCCTAGAGCAGAGACCTCCATCGGGCACACGTAAACTACCCGGAGCTTTTAGCGGTGTTCCCCACCCTAAAACGCTTCCTGCCTTCTCTCAGAGGACACCATGTCCTCGTGAGGACAGACAACACGATATTGTGTATGAACCGCCAGGGGAGGTTGCGTTGTCTCCAGTCACACACACTGGCACACAGACTTATCCCTTGGAGCGGCAGACGTCTCCTCTCTCTGAGAGCGACACAGGTACCGGGAGTTATGCACCTCGGGACAGAATTACTGTCCAGAGGTGCACCACTCTATGCAGACTGGACTCCTCATCCAAGGATCGGGAGTCCGCTGTGGGTGCGTTACGGCGGAGCCGCGTTAAGTCTGTTCGCAAAAGGAGAAAATGCTCAATGACAGCTGTTCTCTTTAATGCACGATTTAAACGCACTGTTAGGCGGGGACACACTCGTACACGATTGACCTCCGGGTCCTCTGTGCGTGTTCCCACCCCTGGCTCTGTTACCCCCAACTCTGGCCAGAGTGAAGGAGCAACGCCACACACTTACTCTGATGTTTCCGCCCTAGCCCGTAATGTACGGGCTGGCGGAGATATATCAGCTGTTGTGCGGGCAGCCATGGCAGCCCCCACCACGCAGGGACAGATTGTCTCAGGCGGGGGGGGCAATCCTTTACCCACGCCCAGAGCGCGGGCACTATGGGCCTGACCCGTGAGTGGTACAATCTGAATACAGTGGGAATCCCTCAGAAGGTGATAAACACTATTCAGAGTGCGAGAGCTTCCTCCACCAGGTCTCTTTACGACTGTAAGTGGAGGGTGTTTGAGGAGTGGTGCCTTCAAGAAGGACACATCTCTTTTCAATGTCCTGTCGGGGTGATTTTATCATTTCTACAGGACTTGATCGAAAGACACAGAGCTTTCTCCATGATTAAGGTGTACCTGGCTGCTATTGCTGCATGCCATGTGGGCTTTGAGGGTAAGACGGCTAGCCAACATCCTTTGGTTTGCCGTTTTATGAAGGGAACTCGCAGTCTCCTCCCTGTCTCCAGGTTGCTGGTGCCCTTATGGGACCTGGCAGTGGTCTTAAATGGGCTCAAAATGACCCCATTTGAACCCCTGGAAGGAGCTGACATGAAACATCTGTCACTCAAGACAGTGCTGTTACTGGCCCTGGCATCCGCTAAACGGGTCAGTGATATCCATGCACTGTCTGTACATCCCTCATGCACTCAGTTCACCCCAGGGCAAACGAGAGTGTTGTTGAAACCCAACCCTGCCTTTACCCCAAAGGTGGTTGGTTTGTGTACCCCAATTGACATTGAGGCATTTCCTCTGCAGCTGGTTTCCTCCATCTGTTGTGTCCAGTCCGGGCTTTACACACATATATGGACAGATCAAAAGAGCTTCGTCTTAATGACCAACTCTTCGTGTCCTGGGCTAAACCTCACAAGGGTAAGCCTGTTACTAAGCAACGACTATCCCACTGGATCGTGGAGGCGATTGCTTTGGCCTATACGAGTCAGAATCTGCAAGCACCTTCGGGTCTGCGGGCTCACTCGACTCGGGGCCTGGCTACATCCTGGGCTTTGTTCAAGGGTGTTTCCATCCAAGACATCTGTGCAGCGGCAAGCTGGTCTTCGCCGCTCACTTTTGTCCGCTTTTACAGGCTAGACGTCTCCGCTCCAAGCGTGGCCCGAGCAGTGCTGGGCACCTTGTTGAGTCGGGACTCCACCTGTTAAATTCTGGTTGATCGGTGATCTTCGAGATAAGCTCGTCTGGCAATACGGGAGCTACAATATCCCATAGTGAGACATCGAATGGAGTGTTATGAATGAGAACTATAGGTTACTTACGTAACCCCAGTACTCAGAGTAACATGAAGTGAGATGTCTCACCAGACGGCCCTCCTTGCTATGGTGAAGCGAGAAGAGGTGCTTATTTTTAATGACGCATGCGTCGTGGCGCAGGCTACTTATAGGGGGTGATTTCCCCTGACGTTGACGTCAAGATCACCAGCCAATCAGGATTGGCGTAATGAGATTGATGCTTCTGTTTGCTCCGCGATGAGGCGCATCCCATAGTGAGACATCTCACTTCATGTTACTCTGAGACTGTGGTTACGTAGGTAACCTATAGTTTCAGGCTCTGCACTTTCCCTCCTCACCTCATACCTCAAAGACCGTACCTACAGGGTAACTTGGAGAGGGTCCGACCCTTGTCAATTAACTACAGGGGTCCCTCAGGGCTCTGTTCTTGGTCCCCTCCTCTTCTCCCTGTACACAAACACGCTCGGATCTGTCATTAGCCCGCATAGTTTTTCATACCACTGCTACGCTGACGACACCCAATTAATTCTGTCCTTTCCCCGCTCAGAGACCCAGGTCGTCGCACGCATCTCTGCTTGTCTAGCTGACATCTCTCAGTGGATGTCCGCTCATCACCTCAAGCTCAACCTTGACAAGACTGAACTGCTTTTCCTTCCGGGAAAAGATTGTCCCACTCTTGACCTGACTATCAACATCGGCACCTCTGTTGTTTCCCCGACCCAGACTGCAAGGAATCTGGGTGTGATCCTAGATAACAACCTGTCTTTCACTGCAAACATCGCTGCTACAACCCGTTGCTGCAGATACACGCTTTACAACATCAGGAAGATACGTCCCCAGCTGACCCAGAAAGCGACGCAGCTTTGGTCCAGGCTCTCGTCATCTCACGCCTAGACTACTGCAACTCCCTCCTGGCTGGTCTACCTGCATGTGCCATCCGACCTCTGCAGCTCATCCAGAATGCAGCGGCTCGTCTGGTCTTCAACCTTCCTAAATTGACCCACACCACTCCGCTCATCCGCTCCATTCACTGGCTTCTGGTAACTGCTAGAATTCACTTCAAGACACTGGTACTTGCATACCATGCTGCGAATGGATCTGGCCCTTCCTACATCCAGGACATGGTTAAACTGTACACCCCAGCGTGTGAACTACGCTCTGCATCAGCCAAACGACTCGCTGCACCCTCGCTGCGAGGGGGACCCAAGTTCCCATCAGCAAAAACACGTGGGTTTGCTATCCTGGCTCCAAAATGGTGGGATGAGCTCCCCATTGACATCAGGACAGCAGAAAGCCTGCACATCTTCCGGCGCAGACTGAAAACTCATCTCTTCCGACTCCACCTCGAGCGATAGAATTACTAACAAAGAACTGCTAACAGAGCACTTATATACTAATAAAGGACTGGCTTATCTATAGCCAGTTGAGTAGCACTTGAAATGTTTGGCTCTATGAAACCTGATGTACTTATATGATTCTGTTTTCTTCAAGGTTGTGTCTTCCTGGTCGAATGTACTTATTGTAAGTCGCTTTGGATAAAAGCGTCAGCTAAATCCAATGTAATGTAATACACTGATGGGTCCTCCACGGTCCTCCACGGCTCCTTCGTGGATGCATTTCCGGGAACAGAGATGTTTCAAAAAGTCGTGACGCACGATATTATTTTATTAACTGCTTTCATCGCAACGCGATGTTTACAGTGAGAACAGCTGTGAGGTCCGTGCAGAAAGCAGAGCAGTGTGTAAAATATATATCACTCAGTATAACAGGCCTACTCTCTTTATTTGCTTTAGTTTAGTAGATATCTACAAACAAAGAGTCGATATTTTTCTAAAACCATTTAGTGCTTCACATAATAAAATACACAACGGCTGTAGCCTGTTTTAGGAGCTGTAGGTCCGTGTGTGTGGTGTAGGTGTGTGTGTTGTACAGTGTGTGCGTAGATGCAGCGGACAGACAGGTCTCAGTTGGTTTGGTGTCCTCTGCTTACTTTTAATATACTTGTAAATAAAACTTTTGGCCCATAATTTATTTTCCTCATTGTAGCGCCAGAGGGGGGGGGGGGGGGGATATATCCAGTCTCTGATAGTGTTACGTTATTATGAGAGTGCTCTGTTTGATTCTGAAATTGTATATATTTATTATTTATATAAATATATACAAATATATATGTGTGTGTGTGTGTGTGTGTGTGTGTGTGTGTGTGTGTGTGTGTGTGTGTGTGTGTGTGTGTGTGTGTGTGTGTGTGTGTGTGTGTGTGTGTGTGTGTGTGTGTGTGTGTGTGTGTGTCGTCATGCTGGTTCAAGGAGTTTCAAGTGACAGTTATATCAGCCATCCAATCAAACAATGACGTACAGTACTGTGTGTGTGTGTGTGTGTGTGTGTGTGTGTGTGTGTGTGTGTGTGTGTGTGTGTGTGTGTGTGTGTGTGTGTGTGTGTGTGTGTGTGTGTGTGTGTGTGTGTGTGTGTGTGTGTGTGTGTGTGTGTGTGTGTGTGTGTGTGTGTGTGTGTGTGTGTGTGTGTGTGTGTGTGTGTGTGTGTGTGTGTGTGTGTGTGTGTCCGCATCTGTAGCCTATTATTGTCTCATTATACCGCACTGTGAATGAATTAAAAGTAAATATATAAGTTGTCATGAACACATCTGTCCATCAGACAGAGGGCTGCTGTGCCTCCTGTCATCATTAATGGACGTCTCTTTAAAATGACCGCTCAGAGGAGAGGAGTTCTCATTTCTCTAACCGCCTGTTACTTCCCCTCCTCTCTCCTCGGTTCCCCTCCTCGGCTCCTTGGCTCCTCCGCTCGCATCTCCTGTGGGCGGGACTAAGTCTCGAGGATAGGAGTCAAGGAGGGGAGTTAGAGAAATGAGAAAGGGCCCAGGTCCCTAATTGCATATGCTTGTTGTCCAAGGTGTAAATAACTCCCTGATTGGACGGAAGGAACAAAACCCAGCGGGGCACTGTTTCCTGACGGTGAGAACTGATAACTACTGGGCCTGGGTGACGTCATATAAAGGAAACACATGTTTTACATGATTGCCATAGTTGAGAAAATAAATCTGATTTGCATGTAACTGGGTTTCTAAAAAAGGCTGTTTTGCCAACCTACTTAGAGTGCGTGGAAACGTTCTCATGAAGGATACCCCCTGCTGTGATATTACTGTAAGGAAGTGAGTCATATCAACAGTGTAAAACTGTGTGAGCGATATGTATGAAAGCTATGAGATGATAAACTAAACCAAGGGAATGTTCAGCCCTTTGTAAGTGAGGATTTACCCTTTAAACTCTGTCTTTCTGGAGACCTTTGCAGTTCGATTTAGACCACACTTTGAAGTTAATCAGAGTAAACAACAGCTACTACCCAAAAGGGTACTTACAAATACAAATGTATATTTTGAATATTGAAATTCTGTAGTATACACTCTATCATGACATTAACATCATTTTCTCCTAGAACTCTTTTTCAATACTAAAGCAAGTAAGTAACTGCAGTCCAGCTGCTTCTCTGTGTTTATTCATTAGCATATTATTCAAATGAAAATAAACACCTTCCTGTGTCATACAGAGCATGCACAATACACAATACTGTCACGTTTTCAAATGTACTACCATTCACTTTGGCAATCTCATTGCAAGATAAAGAAAGTTTAACATAAGACAAGTATTCAATATTAAATATAAATACAAACATACAGTAAAAGCAAGATCTCGTTTTGTTTTAGTTTCAGGAAAGATTCATGAAAGATCATCAAAAAAATGCAAGAAGAATATAATTTAAATACAACTAAATACAGTTATACTTCAAAGTGAAGAGAGTATCTAAATATATTATATTAGGTTCATATCAACCTCAGTTTAAAAGGAAGGAAGTCTGGAAAGTGGGTTAAAGAGGAACAAGGAGGATTGCAACTAATTAAAGGAACATTGTAGAGGAACAAGAAAATAATTATCACCACTATTGACCTGTTTTATTCAGCATCAATGAGCATGAGAAGGAAGTGGGAAAGATGAAAAGAAGCAGTCAAAGACAATGAACTGCTGGAAAGCAAAACCCTGGGAGTAGTGGGTCAGATGCTACCGCTGTGAGGGCCCATTTATTAAAAACAAAACTTGGCATTAAATGCTGTTTTACTTCACCTATGACGCCTCTGTTAGGTAGGCGTTAGCGGCTTTACAACAGAAACTAGGTGTGAGGATAAGAAGAGCGAGAAAAAGTGACTGTAGGGCATGCTGAGAGACAGAGGGAATCAGACTTACATTAGCTGGCAGTGACAGACGTTCTGAGGCTGAAGTTCCCCATGATTATTGATAGATCTTCCTACCTCATGCTCTCCTGGACCTGGGACCTCCATCAATTCCTTGTTGTGGAAGAAGGAGTTGCGCTGAGCATTGGAGCCAAAGCCTTCCTTCTTGGTTTTTTCTAAATCTGCCTTTTAAGACTCTCCCGGGCTAAACCATGCTCAAACAAATGATAGGACCCTGAACTTGCACAGATGACATCAAATGGGGAATATTGTGTGTGCTTGTGCAGAGTATGTTTTTATATGACCCTTCTTTTTACTGTGAGTTGGCCCAAGACAACATCCTGGAGTGCTTACCTCTCATACACCTATCAGTTCTGTCCAAAACTCTACAATGACACAAACGGGATTGAAACAGACAGTTGGCTTTCACTGTGAATTACTCCCGCGCTACACCTGCACACTAATACTTAATTTCTCATGGAGACACTCATGTGTTACTGCTATTTTAATAGCTGTCTCAGTAACAGTAGTTTAGCATGTATGTATGTATGTATGTATGTATGTATGTATGTATGTATGTATGTATGTATGTATGTATGTATGTATGTGTGAACACCAGATTTGAAAACAACTTGAGAAGAAAAAGCACACTACAGAATAATGATTCTTTTTTATATATATATATAAATAGCATAGCTGAGAAAGCCCTTCCTACTGCTTAATGAAACACTCAGGAAATAAAGAGCACCAAGAAAATGAAGGATACATTTGTGTACAATATATGATGAAGTATGAAGAATGTTAAACATGATACATATACAGTATCTTAAAAGCAGATTTTCAGCAATTGTTGGTAAAGTTGTTTCATGTTATTAATTTTCAATTAAAAAAAAATCGGCTCATCGGCTCATCCATAGAAAGTTTAATGAGTCCTTTGGTATTTGTATTTAGTCAGGGATGCAGTGGCGCCAGCAGGGGGGGGGGGGGGGGGCTGATTTGAGCTTCCAACACTCATACTGCAGCCCCTCCCTCTCCCTCTGTTACCATGGTAACACTCTGATACTGCGGGCATCACTCTGATACTCGCACAGACAGCAGCAAGTTGCAGCAAAACGTTTCTTTCTACTGACTGGACTGGAGTTGACAAAAATCCACCAGACTTCTAGAAGGTAAGTCGTATAAGTTTGTTTCCTGTTAAGCCCCACAACACTTTAGGCTTTAGTGTGTTAGCTTTAGGTAGCAAAAAACGGAGATATGCTTACCTTTAGCTGTTATTCTGATCAAAATGTGTGTTCAATGGCATTACAACGAGAAAAACGCTGGAAGACCTGGAAAACAGGCTCGGGGCTCAGTAAAGGCTGGCTTGACTTCAGGTATAATTCGTCTGTAAACACACTTTGGCGGCTATCCTAGTTAGCGTTAGTTTAGCTTGCTAAGCTAACGTTAGCTGATGTCGGTATGCTGGGCTGGTGTAATGCGTAGGCTACTATTAATCACTGCTGTGTGTAATGTCAATTTGCAGAAAATGAAGAGAAAGTCAACAGACATCTCTTCTTATTTTAAGAAGAAGATGAGTAAAGGAGAGACAGAGCTAGCAGGGGAGCAGCAGCATAGGGCTAGTGAGGAGATGGCCATACATGCTAGAAAGTACATGTGGAACTCTTTTGTAAAAGTGAAACTAAAACCTACAGTAAGTACAGTTTTATTAATGTGATTGTGACCTTTTTAATCATTTAAGTCTTCTACACACGTTAGGTCTGCAGATCATTCAAAATGAAACGAGAATCTATGCAGTTTTTCCTCTTTTGTGTTCTGAGGTTATGAGCCGACCATTAGTCAAGTTTGTTTTCATAATGTGCTGTATGCTAATTTAAAAAAAGGGTAACCAGTTTGTTTATAAAGTATAAATATACATTTTCAAAACAAATGGAATACAAGCTATATGTATTACTCTCATCACAGTGGCCTAATCTAAAAAAAATAGAAATATGTCTCGTCACCTATTTTCTGTCTAATATTAAAAGGTGGTGTTTTGTATCATTTATAATGTTTTGAATTTGCTATAAAGGTCAATAATAGATGGTGTTTTTGTGTTCAATCACAGTATGTATTTACCATTTTATACTCCTTGTGTTTTTGGGTCCTGTTGAAATAAAATAGTCATGTTTTAAAACTTGATTTAATAAAGTCATGTCAATCATCTTTGATCCCAGTGTGACATAAACAGCTATGTTCAGTGTAAAACAATTTATAACCTAGAGACATAATATAACTGAAGAACATGTTGTGTTGCTGTTGTGTATTGTATGTGTTGAGAATGCTGAACATTTTGTGCCTTTACAATAAAGGAACTTGTTTTAATTAAGCTGTATTTGTCTTTTTAAAAGGAAAGAACAACTAGTATATATAAAAAACAAAACAATAAATCACCAACACATGTATACATTACACAAACAAGGTTTTAAATGTTGTTTGAAATACAACGTTAACTATCCGTATTATATTCACTTCAGATGAATAGTATCAGAAAATCTAAAATAAGAAACCAAAGTATATCAGTAGGTGATTACCTTTGCCATTGTTTTCATCTAGTCTATACTTTTACAACAATTAAATTCTTGGTTTTGGTGGGCCACCCCAAGATTTTCAGTGGCCCCATTTGGCCACCCCTATGAAACATTTCTGGAGGCGCCACTGTGCAGGACACGTACATCACTGGACAAGGCAACGCAAATTAGAAACAACAATTAAGAAAAAAATGAATTTATAAACCTTCTGTAAAAGGTCTCATGATTAACCTCTAATGGGGAGATAAAAGGGAATGAGACCTACTGAAATCAGCATAGTAGTAAAATGCTTTAACATTTGTTTCTCTAACTGGAACACCAAAACTAAAATAGCTGTAAATATTTGCTTTATCCACAGGAACAACAATAGCACAGTCAGAGAAACCAAGCATAGAAAGAAGACAAACAAACACAGCCAAATTGCGCACAGCCTACATTTACACCAACAGTCTATTATCGACCATATGAGCCTTGTAGTGATTTACTGCTCATCATAACACACCAGAAAGCACCATATGGGGATGGATAGTTTAGATAAAGGGTTACATTTTTATCAACTGTTTATTTGAAGGGCCCTTGTAGGACATATAGCTAGGAGATTCAGCTTAACCATTGCTCCTAAGATATACAAAATAATAGTTTTTATCCATGATAAGTAAGGGGCTGTTGCCAAGTGCAACTGACAACTTAAAAGCAGACAAACAAATTGCCATTGTTTTTCGACAGAGCTGTAATGCTATTCTGCCCTCTGCTATCCCAATTGAATGAAGAAATGCTAATAAACTATGAGAAAACTAAAGAAAATAAATAAAGACCAAGAAAAACTAAACATAAACAAATATACAATAAGGAGGCGTGTGGCGTAGTGTCCGTAGGTGCTCGGGTCAGGGGGTCACAGGTTCAAACCCCACTGCAGTCAGCATGTCGTTGTGTCCCTGGGACACTTCACCCCAAATTGCTCCTGTGGGGATTGTCCACAGTATTGAGTATGTAAGTCGCTTTGGATAAAAGCGTACAAGTACTGTAACATGTAACAATAAAAAAGAAAAGAGAGTAAAATACAGAACATAGCAATGACAGGAGAGCTAAAAGGAGATGGGGTAAACAGCATCCCCGACTCAGCGATAATGATGCACACAATCAGGTTTGTGATGTTCTTTTGACTTGTTTGCTGATATCAGAGGTGATTCAGCGCTGCAGATGCTTACCAGCCTCACTTCCAGGGTATAAATGTGTTCATCTGATTGCCTATTATAACAACACGGGCAATCATGAGACCGGGGCAGATGGGTTCCCTTTTCAGTCAAAATTACTGAAGGTGAACTGTGATTCAATGTAACTCCACATTTCACTTCAGCCTCTCACAACTGAACCATTCAGCTGGATCTTATTATAAGAAATAAAAGAATAGTACTTGATTATTTCAACATCGCCATGCCAAACACACACACAGATGATTTTCAAACTAAGAATGGTCCCAAATGTACCCCTTTTTTTTGGAAAACATACCAATCATTGATTTTTTGTTTCGATTTCAACAATATGCAGCCTATATACAAATGTGTTTTGGGATAACTGGACTGGAGTGATGCACACAGTTGAAATATTGAGCTTTTAGAAGAAAAAATGAAAGAAAAACAAGTAAAGAAGTGCAGCTGGCAGATGAAATAGAGACAAGAAACCGACTGAGATGGAAAGTGTTTGGGTTAGAAAAATAACGAGTATTAGAAGAAAAGAGGAGCAGGAGTTACAAGTCATGCTGTTTCAAGGCCAAAACAAACTGTGTTCATCCAAAGTCAGTTGTAGAGTTGGGATTTGTGGCCATCTGTCAATCCAATGATGCCCTTCTGGCTTTGATATTGTCTTATTGATGGCCACATTTCCCCTTAAACTTACTAACTGAACTTTGTTAGCATTTCAAACACAGTATGACAGGAAATGCCGGCCAACATGGCATCCATGCAAGGTGCCTTGGTGGGTACCTCATTGACAGAACCTCTTAGCATCTGTTAATGTGGATTAATGAAGCCTCGGAGTGAGCAATCAAAGAAATGCAAGGCCCTCTGGCACCAAACAAAACCCCCATTTCACTGTTAATATGAGTTTATGTTGAGGAGAATTCACATAGAATGGATTGAGTTCACTGAAAGCTCCTTGAATTGCTCATCATTTGCAGGATCTATCTGCCCCGTCTCAAGGTTCGATTCACAAAAGATATGGAGCTGAAGATATTACACTGAAAATGGCCCTGACACATTGAGATGTTATATTTAGTCGATGTAGTGATATTTTTAGTCTTTTTTTTCTCATGTATTAATTTATTTTCATGACACAACTTTCATTGTTACATCCTGTCACTGTGTCACTGTGTCACCACAGTGACTGAATCCTAAAATAAATTAGATGAAGCCGACACCCGTTATTAATGCGCTTCAGTTACCATCAATTATCTGAAGACGCTAATGTCACTGTAACTGAGTGTGGCTATTAGCACTGATCTTTGTGAAAAGGGACTATTTTTGCAACGAGAGATGATGATTAAGCTTCAAATGTATACATATAAACAAATAGAAGGGTAGCATATAAAATAGCACAAAGAGAAAACCACCCTGGACTGCACAAAAAGGCAAAATTGTGTGTTTGAAAAATGTATAGGGATATCAGAGTGCGGGGTCAGGCACAGAAAAATGAAAGCCACAACGAGTAGGATTTGTACTTGGCGGATTCAGTTTGTCACAACTGAAACCAGACAATATTCAAGTTGGCCCTGAACAACAATAGCCATTGAGCTTTTGACTAAGGAGACACAGACACTGCCAGGATATAGAAGAGCCCCAGTGGGGAAAAGACCAAGCATGGACAGCATGAAGCAGAGGCAGAGAAACGCCCTTCAATGCCCAAAAAACAGCACTGAAAAACTAAAAAAGGACAACGGACAGACTCTCTGCAGATACAGACACAAGAACACAATTCAACTGGGGGAACAGAAAAGAGGGATGGGGATGGCAGAGGGAGCAAGGGCAAGGAGAATCGAGGGAAAGGCAAGGTTTTTACATTCAAGAGTCGGATTGAAGCTTTGATATTAGAAAATTGGGAAGTCAAAGGGAGGAGAGAGAGGCAAGAGCTGGAAGATTCCAGCTGTTCCTCTTATCTTCCCCTCCCTCCTTCCCTTGTTTCCTCTCCATCCGTCCACAGGGTGACAGTGTCAGATGGAGCCGGACTCACAGAGAGAGGAAGATCTAAGAAATGTGTCGTTCTTAGTTCTGCATGGGAGATGACTTGTGACACGGGTGCACACACACACACACACACACACACACACACACACACACACACACACACACACACTCACAAACACACACACACATTAATACAGATTTTCTTGACGGGTGTCAGTGACGACATCACAAGGTCGACGCACGAAACACAGCATGTGACCAGGAAAATTGGGTCAGAGCAATGACACACACACACACACATTCTGAGATCAAATGAACCCACAAATCTTGTACCAGGAAACTACCAAGATGTTTTATGTTTCAGACGTCCTAATGTGACCAAATGTATATGTATTTGTGTGCGTGTGTGTATACATGACATGTGGGTGTGTTCATTTGTAGCCATGTCAGCAGTACTTGACACCCCATATATTTCTATATCTGTCCGCAAGTGAAATCTGCAAATGTGTATGTCTTAATTTGAATGTGTGTGCTTGCAAACACCGTCACATTGTGCATGTGTGTCAGAGTGATAATTAAAACATCAGTCGGAGAGTTTCACAGGAATTAATCTGTGGGGCAGTACCACAGAGGAGTTCAGCTATTCCTGAGACGTAATACTACACATTTTCACATCCTTCATCTCTGTTCCTCTGAGCCTCTTAATAAACTCATATTCACACTCTTCTAAAGGAACCTTTCGATCCCATCACATCAATTAAAGAAGCAAAGCCTGGCTCTATGTCTGGGATCTGTAAGTTAATCTTAAATATTCCATATTAAAATCCAGGCTCTTTGGAGAAATTGTAAATTGAATACATTTGCCTCCAATAAATTATGCCTGAGAAGTCTTTTCAATATGATGCGATTGATTTTTCTGTGTATACTGCATTATGTAGAGTAATCTAAATGTGTTTGTTTTAGCCGGTTAAATATATAATTGTATGCTGATTTGGGTTTGGAAAAAGAAACTGAGTCAATATCACCATACGGTGCATTTGAGACTTCCCCATTTCCAAAAAGAAAATCTGAGATTTTCCATTAAACTTCATATTCATTGTATTAAGTAGACGTTATGCTGTTAGAAATGGATGTTGGACAAGCTCCCACACTTTTCATAAATGAACTGCAAGTACATGCAAACAGCAAAATGTATCCACCCTGTCATGGACAAAATTCAAAGGGTAAATACATTGTAATTACATAGTGATTATAAAATGTACATTTTCAGAAAGCTATAGTCCCTTTCTCAATAATATATTTCAGTTAATGGAAAAAGTAACCATATCATTTTTTAAATGTAGTATCATTTAACCACTTATTACACAAACTGTAGTTAGCAGAGTAGTGTGTGGGACATGCCAAAATCATGTACATCCAATGAAAGAATAAGGTATAAAATGAAGGAAACACATTTCAAGAGACTTATCATTGTACTGATATGTGTGTAAATGTTTGGCCTTTTATAATAAGACCTCAGAGTTTCAATATTCTGCTACATTTTCATGATAACTGAGTGATTCTGATGGGGACACTAAAGTTACTTTATAGTGATATTGACCCAACTATTAAATATTAAGAAACTTAAAAACAAACCTTTATGTGATGCATTTAAGAGAGGAATTTGGTGTAGTGATAGCTTGTATAATGACTGTTTTACTGGTTAGCCCCACCTGGAGACTGTACCGATTTAGCAAGTTCTAAAATGAAAAATTGGCCACCCCTGTCTAATTTTAGAACGTGACCATTGTTCTGCCTGATCAGCTCTGGTTTGTCAATCAGTTTAAGACATGATTCACTTTTTTTACTTCTTATCGTTGCACAAATCTACAGTATCATCCTCTAATTTTCTCAACTTTTAGTCATCTTGTTTGAGTTAATAAAACAAAAACAAAAAAATAGGAAGTTGAATATCAAAAATGAAATAGACCCTGGAGGCAAATGCAGTGCCGAATCTGCATGAGAAAGAACCTGCTCTAGCACAATCTGATTCACCTAAAAGATGACCCTAACCCACGGGCCTAATACAGAGCACAAAATGACTTATGAACTATATCAAGTTCTGTGTGCATTGTACCTCAGTCTGAGAGAGAAGGGGCCATGTGACTCTCGGCAGGTTTCCACTGGACTTCACAGGCTTTTCTGATGTGGTACTGGCCTGGACCAGGAACTCCCTGATGAGAAAAAGAAAGCAAGAAATGTACAGTAATTACAAGGTGATGCTTTAGTTGTATTCAAATGTTCCAGTAATGTCACCTTAATGTACCTGTGTCAATTAAAATAAGGAGAGAGCATAAGGAAGTGAAAGAGACACTGAGAGAAACGGTTGCTTTAATATCTCTGTTTTTTAATTAGAGGAAGGGCACACAGAAGTAAAGACAAATATTAGAATATGCAGCATGAGTGAGCGACTTGTGAAAACACACAGGCAACGTGCAGAAAGGAAAAGCTCTTACATCAAAAATACATCATTGCAAGGCACAAGAATATGGGTTTTAAATAGGGGGTAGAAAATATTTTAAGCTTGCAAAATGATGAATTTGAAAAAAACTATAAAACATTGAATATGTTATTGAATGTGTAGAGTAGGTTTTAAAGTAGATAGTACCAAATCCAGAGTTATTCAGTTCACAATGCAATGTTATCTTTGTTCTTCTTTTCTTTTTTTCCCTTGTGGGACAAATACTGCTTCCCAGTTTATAAAATAACATCATCATCCATTATAATGTTGACACGGAATTCACACATTTGTTTAAGGAGACAGTGATCATCATATTTACACAGTAATCTCACGCATTGCACTGGTACAACTCCACCTGTTTGGCTTTTGATTGCAAGCGTACACGGGATAATGGTTTGTTAAAGTGATGTGCTCACCCGTTGCCCTTGCCATGTCACAATGCCTATTTAATGGTGAAATCCAACACACAGACTCATACTCAATGGGACACCAGCAGCCCCAGTCTGCTGATCTCTAGGAAGTAAAGGTGTTTGTCCTGTGTGACCCACTGTGGGTAATGATCCATATGGTCAGTGTATGTGTGAGTGGGAGTACATGTGAGTTGAGGTGTCAGGTCCTAATGATGATGGGTGTGAGGTGCAGCCATCACAGGGGGAACAAATGCAGCATGATGCACAAAAACAAGCATTCACAGAAGGCAAAGGGGTTAAAAGTCAGGATAATTCATAGTAAGTCAGAACAATTGGCAGACCAAATGCAAAAAAAAGGCATGTATAATGAAGCTTTAACCTATAAGAGAGGAGAGGCAGTAGTGCAAAATGTTCAAGGAAATAATGGACAAGAAGAGAGAAAGGCGTAGGTACAAGTCCTTGACAGACGGGATACGTTCACCTCTCTCCACAGAACAGCCAACATTTCAGACTTTGCATCACGCACTCCACCCCACTGACCCGAGAAATAAGGCATCACAAAGCGTAACCCTGCCAGCACACTCAAGTTCATATGCAGGTGAGTAACTCCCCTCCACTCAACCTGCTCCAAGTATCCACGTATTTTTGTATACATCTGTGGTTGCTGGTCTGACTAAATGTTATGCTCTACTGCCCTCTATGGGTGAATAGATAAACTGATGTGTTATTCTCAGACAGGAAAGGAGGGGTTGAATAATTTCCTCTTTTATCGACTCTACTTGAATAAATCCAAAGTACTTACCTTGAATCAGTTCTCTCTGTAAATCATTCTGCTTTATCATGACTCATTCTCCATCTGCAGTTTTTCAAATCTAAAGTATTTATCAAAGTGCAGTGAAGAAAGAGGACAAGCTATTTAACTGCCAAAGTAAATATTATGTCATCTCAAGCATTTATAATGCACCTGATACATGTCAAAACAACAGGTTTAATTGCCACTTGCGGTCATAGTGGCCACCACTCAACAAGTTACATTTCAAAAGGACTATCCCCTAAAGGGACAGATCTTGATATTGATCCCATTCCCCTAAAGCTCTTATCTGTTACACTTTTCATTTGTCTATCTTTAGCATGTATACAGTAGCACCACATGGACACAAACACCAGCCAACACAAACACATAGTGTACTCGCCTTCGTTTCCTCTAGCTTGGGCAACAGCTCATGGTAGCGAGGGATGTAATGCTCTGCTTTGACTTTCTTCTCCTTTTGAAGATTCACATTCTCATTGCAGGTTGATGTTTCTGAGACAGACACAGTAAATAATAATGTCTTTGAGTATAGAAGAGAGAGAGAGAGAGAGAGAGAGAGAGAGAGAGAGAGAGAGAGAGAGAGAGAGAGAGAGAGAGAGAGAGAGAGAGAGAGAGAGAGAGAGAGAGAGAGAGGTGTTGGATACAATCATAGAAAGAAAGAAATATGTCAGAGAAACGGTGGTGTACTGAGGTACTATATATTAAATATAAGGTGAAAAGAGCAGTGTGATGGGAAAGTAAATAGGAAGAGACAAACAACGCAAAGACAGACAGAGGGGGGATGGGTGAGTAGAGAAGTAGTAGAGGGGAAAGCATTTGTAGTCGTTTTACATTGATTGAAAATGTACATGGGTGGGTGAGCGTGTAAATGTCTGCCTACTACCGTATGTACAGTATCATTGCTCACAAGTACACTTTACCTGCTATTACTTATTGAATTCCTTTATGCATAGCTGAGTTTGGTGTGTGCCCACCAATGCATGAGAGCTGAATAAGGTCTCTGCTAGAAAGGCTATGAGAGAATGAAAAACATCATGCCCTGGCTGTAGGATCAGAGCACATTTCACTAAAATCGAGAGGCTTCTCTGTTCAGCAGAAATTTCTATAAATCTCAAGAGCATCTAACTAATCCTTGTTCAATATTTAATTTAGCACTCTTTATTTCTATTTTAAAAACGTGCATTGATGGTTATCCATCACACAATATCTTAGAATCACAGCCAATAATACATGCCAGTAAGACATGTAACACTTACTTCTCAGGGTAATTCTGTCCTGGTCCCTCGTTCACTCTTAACTTACCTCTCTTCCCTGTCATGTTGCTAAAGCGGACTCCTTTTTACTTATGTGCAGAAATCTTCACCGACCACCGACAAAGACAGAATAAAAGAGAGAAGAGAAGTGAGGGTGAAAGAATGAGAAAAAGAAGATGGCAGGAGGAGAGAGAGAGCAAGATGAAAAGAGGATAAATGGATGAACAAAGAAGAATGATCAGGATTGACTCATCCACATTTATCTGGTGTCTCTTCAAGCCAGAGCTCATGAAGCTGGGGTTGAATGAACTGTGAAGTTCAGACAAATGCCAGAGTATGTCAGAGATCTAGGAGAGACCCTCCGTCCTTTCTTATCTCTTTGAGTTTTACAGCCAGCTCTGCTCTGCCTCCGGCCTTTCAGATAGGTCCAGTCCATTCTGCAGCTTAACTACTGACAGAGGCTATGTCTGGAAATGAGCTGCTCATGGGTCACCAAATACACTTTATATACTATTTGTGAGATTTTCTCGAGTATATTTTGAAACGGTTGAAATATTTCTGCGAGTTATTCAATACCAGGACTTCAAAACATGTTCTCTTTAAATTACTGACACTGAAAGAAGTCTGCTGCCTTTCTCTCAAAAAGGAACCCACCTATACTTAAATGAAACAGATGTGGAAAAAAAAGCTTTGCTCACTGAATAAAAACATCAAAGTCTCCAACAAATGCTTCCCTTTCGTTTTTGACCCTTCTTGACCCAACTGTCTGTGTCTATTCTTTGAAGCCCGTTATGGGAGGATTGTCAAAATGTTTTGAACTCCATGTAGTGCCTGTCTCCCTATCTCAACTTCAACAGTTTTGAAGAAGGGAAATATAAAACACGGATGTTCAAAAGCCTGAAGTTAAAAGCAAAACATATCTGTTCTGCATGGCACGCTGGCATTGCAGCTTGCACGCATTGCCAATTACTTTCAAGGACAGCTTTTAAAAGCAAAACAAAAACAGAAATAGGGGATATAAACATGTATCCAGCTTTCATAAAATGGAATAGGAGGCTATTTTATATTCAAATGAGAACACGTTTTTGTCAGTATGGTCATGTGTGGGGCAGACACAGTAAAGTAAACACAAAAACCAAATGGGTGTGACTTTTATTGTGGTTCTATTGAGAGGACACCATTGCTAATGTGTCCGTTTATATCTCATATCCACATGCCATTTACTGATTCTGTGTAGAGAGACTAACCAATACTTACATTTTCAAAATTAACAATACACGAGTGAATATATTTTATAATAATTATGTTTATCCCTCCATTACAACTCAGAGACAAGCTGAATGTTTGCACAGAAGTATGAAGCTGTTCTGGTTGCTTATGGTGTCCCAACATCTGAATAAAATACGTTATATTCCTTTATTCTCTTATCCACCTGTACTCTAGATAATCAAATTGAAAGTCAACATAATACATTTTCCAGCGTGCATTTTAGTATTTACATATCATATTTGTATAGCTTTAAAATGTTAACTTTCTCTCCTTATTGATGCAAACCCCAGCCTCACAAAACTGTGATACTGTATAAAGGATTTAAAGTGGGCCGGCATGTTGTCTTCATATCAACTGAGAGCCCTCAACAAGTTAAGAACAGCAGAAACCTTGTGGTAGCTAAATTGATTTTATACAACAGATTCTGTGTTGGAACCATTGCTATGTTGTTTTTTTATTGGCCAAAAAGAAAGCGCTTCAATGATTATTCTTCAAAATGTCAATTTCTAAAACGTATTGGCCGCTCTGTCTCTTTTATACTAACACAGTCTGTGCTCCATGTTAACATCTGGCCAGCTGTGTTATGATAATCTAAGAAATCTTAAAATATGCAGTCTAAACTAAGAAATATTTCATGGTGATACTGTTTCTAAATCAGCCCAAGCGTTTTTGAGTGCATTGTCATGTCCGTCTTTAGCTATCATGAGCCTGTAAAAGCCAATAACTACACGCCATTTCAACATTTAAGTTTATTCTTCGTTCCAAGTCCTAAATAGATGGAGCAGAGTAATTGCACAGTCAATACAGACGTGAACCACAAGGTTAAGGTCAACCCATTAAGATCTTTTTGTTTTTCCTCAATAACAATCAAGACTCTCTTTTGATTTCTCTCGAATGTCTTATCATTCAGAGGTTGCCCTGGCTATACTTTGAAGTTGTATACTCAGACAACTACTTAATTCTGTCTCCCCACACTTTTGAACTCAGTCGGAGCATGGGGTGGGGGAAGTGTTTTGGTTTAAAGAAATGAGTGTGTCAGATGGAGAGACGGAGGGAAGAACACAGGCAGAGTGGGGCTGAACTTTCAAAGGGAGAGCAGCAGAAGAAAAAAAGAGCCGAGGATGGATGCACCGTTGATAGCCCTAAATCACAGTGTGCCTCTGTGCCTGCGCTGGTGTGTTGACACAACCTCTGCCAACACTCAAGGACACTGTTGACTTATTCTGGTCATTAACAGATGAAAAATTACTTAATTGAGAGCCAGACTAGCAGGCGTGTGCATTATTTTAAGTGAATATTGTATTATAGCTTAAAGAATAATTACTAATGGCTCTCTTTGTTGGCATGTAAAATTGATGAGAATTGGTGCACTGTTGCTTTTTTAAAGTAGAGCTGCATTCATTAGCTATGGAAATGGGTTTTGGGCCAATTGAATGGGTGGGTTGGGGGTTCAGCGGTGCATTAGATCTGACTAGCACTAATGGACCATACCTCATGGGCAGAGTAAGTACACTCAGAGACACACATTCGTACAGTCTAATGAAAGCACACAAATGAACACTTCATGTTCTCTGATGGATTTACAGTACATTCAAACTTCAACATGAGCCTGCATGTGTGGGAGTGTGTGTGTGAATGTGTATCTGTCCTTACCAGCAGTGGATTGTAGTAGGCGGGCCCTGGGGTTGTGTCCCTGGAAGGAGGCGGCTGCTTGAGGAGTGGACCCAGGGCGTCCTTCTCATAGCCATAGGCCTGGCCCGGGGAAAGAATGGATGAGATATCTGACTGATGGAGACTTTTAGCCCGCATCCACTGCACACACAGAAAAGGCAAGAAAAAAGACAGAGAGAGTGGGGAGAGAATTCAGGGTTTGTGATGGAAAGGATGCCCAGGCTTACAAAGTAGCTTAGCACTGCCTGGGGCTAATAAAGTGTGAGACTCAGGGCGGGACAGAGAGAGAGAAGGAGCTAAAGTGGGCAGAATATAAAGGAACAAAAGAGGGAAAAGTGAAGGGAGGAAAAAAGAAAGCGAGACAGAAGTGCAGGTGCAGGAACATTATGCTGAGGGACTGACGATGAAGGCCATCTCAGTCAAAATGCCTGAAAACTATTCAAACTTTCTACATAAAATAGTGAGCAAAGTTTAAGGGGCTTAAAAATAACAGCGGTTAAATGGACAAACTACTGTCTTTAGTATGACTTTAGTCTGATTGTCTCACAGAATGAAGTTGGAATTTCCCACTGTTATTGCTAATAAAGATAATAGACAAAAAGTCCTAATAAATCGAAAATACGTCTTTGATTCACTGTTAAGGTTGCACAAAACATACACGTCTGATCATCCTTTTTTTTACATTTCTATGTTCAACACAGTTAAAATCAAGTTACAGTTGTAGTCCTTATATTTTCCATCATGTTCCTAAACTTCCCATATTCCCTTATATGTATGCATATGCATACTGTATAAAAGCCAACCTACTGTAGATGAAACACCTATTAAGCTGGAGGGAGAAAATCTATATTAAATAATTTCATGCAAACTGACATCTTATGACTTTGCCCTCATTTACTTTGCCCACATGCTTATCATATTCCTGCCAAGCTTCTCAGACTGTCCTGCTTTAGCCGTCACAGCCCTGAGCACGCTTCCTGGAACGGGAAAGACAATGTCGGGCCTGGAACCTTCGATACTACCTCCTCAAAATGCTTGGAGCAGTTCTGAAGACTGCGGCCACCATGGATGTTTAGCTAAAGAGATATTGAATCAACCAAGAGACAAGCACTTATTCACTCAAAGTGAATAAGGAAGCAATCAGGAAAGATTTCATTAACAGTCCTCAACACATTCTCCCTCTTGCTTACATCCAGTAGTATAAGCTCAATCTCTTGCCTGACTTGAATGATAATTATTCCATATTTAGTAAATACATTCAGTCTCACCTGACTCATCAGATGCACTCAGGTCTGGCTTAATTCTATGAAAATGCATGTCTTCCACCTTGAATACCCTAACAGGTGAAAGGGCATACTATCCTGGTCCTGGTGTCCTCTCACTGGACCTACTGAATATTGACTTTCTCTTGGTCAAGGTCAGGAATGGAGCAAAGCCATCTGGAATAAAGACATGTGCAACTTGTTGATTGATGCACTCACTATATAAGATTATACATTGTATTATACGTTTGTATTTGTTTTGTATTGGTTATTATTGCTGACTTTTTAACTAACCACAGACACTCATTAATGGAGTACTGGCAGTGCACAGCAGCATTTCAATTGTATGTACAGCTATAGTTTAGCCAGCTAACATTACATTTATTTTAATTATGTGTATTTTGGGCTTTATTTTATTCAGAAGAACAAAAAAAAAAGAAGAAGAAGGTCGTATTTTTAAATTGAACCAATAAACCAACATGCCCAAAACGTATTTGCAGTATCACCTTGATGTTATTGTTATAATGCCGGTATAACCCCTGAACATTTAACTATGAATGGTATTGCCTTTATTAATATTATTGGTTATGCTTGCATGTTATCCATAAATAAACCAAGAATTTCACCAACAGCGATGCTTTACAGGCTGTTTTATTTAGCTCCATGAATATTTTAATGGTTAGTTCTGGGAAGGTGCCACATAAGACCGTTGAAAAATATACTTCATTTTGAATGGTCCATAACCATGATTCTCGTATGTGTGTATTCTCTCATCATTTGTGCATACTGACTCCACTGTTAATAAAATGTTTTTAAAAAATATTAATGTATTACAAGCAACACTGCTTGCTTGCAAAAACAAAGGGTTGCTGCACTTCTGTAATGCTTGTCCCCACTTCTTTAACCGCTGTTCTTTTTAAGCCCCTTACACTTTGCTCACTATTTTATGTAGAAAGTTTGAATAGTTTTCAGGCATTTTGACTGAGATGGCCTTCATTGCCAGTCCCTCAGCATATGTTGTTCCTGCACCTGCACTTCTGTCTCGCTTTCTTTTTTCCTCCCTTCACTTTTCCCTCTTTTCATTATGTGCAGCCTTGACCTACTTCATCCTGCACCATTACTGCCTTGCAATGTAGTTATGATATGGATAATGAGAACTCAGGGGAAAGCTTTCCAAGTAACGAGTCCATCTCTGGAACAGCAGTGAACTGCATCTTAAATTCAATTTCCTGTCACGTCTCATGAGCTGGAGGATCACTCTGCATACTGGCCTATGATTTGACAAATGTTGTTAATATAGAGGGACAGTTAGTTGAAACAATAATAATATCATCAACACAAATATTCCTCTAATGATTGGAGTAACTGTAACAAAAAAAAACATCTCACATGTGCAAAACATTACAATGATTGGTATCACGATTAATCAGGCATTTATATGCTGAAAGTGATATCAGACTTTCCTGATAACATAATTATTATCTTCTAACTTACTATAAGTCTTCACTCACATCAATACCAAGTCTGTAAGAAAAACTGCACAACTGAATGTTTTACAACAGAATCAAATATTGGCCATATCTGTCCCTAAAGATCTAAGTGCACACCAAGTTAAACCAAGCAATGCAATGTTACTTGTCCCAATACAACACGCTGAAAAACAACAATTCAATTAGTTCATTTTAAAATTATATCATGGGCTGTACCATGAATACTTGCTCTCCTTTGGAACTATTCATATATTGATATTGAAAGTGGATAGCCTTGCTTAGGCCTACAATCTGACAAAATAAGGTATTTTTGTAGAGAGCAGAGAATGTTTTCGTTTTTAACTCATCCGTTAACTATCGAAAGATGGCAATTAAGACTCATAGCCTAGTTAATTAAACTGTTGGTAAGTATTGTAATTGTTTAGCTGTAGACAAAGATATAAGGAGACTGAAAAATACAAAAACGCCCAAGCAGGATGGAGTTGAAATGACGTAAAAGAAAACCTTGGTGTGGCAGAAACAATGCGTTAGACTCATCCACCGCTGGAGGGCAGCAACACGCTGCACATTAATCTATTATGTCTCAAAATCGCATGAGTAGAACGATGCCTTTAATGTTAATCGGAACAATTGAAATCAGGGAAACTTGACACTTAAATGTGTGTAAGTCACTCTAAACAGTGTTGATTCGCATTAATCGTTAACACCGCTGTCCTATTTGTATACATACACACCATGTATTTTGTAAGTAACCAATTCAATTTCTCACGTGAAAAGCCCATGAACGCAGGCCGGAGGAGGAATAAACGAGGCATCATTGAACGCAACACGGGTTGTAACCACCATCACAGTCAGTGGCTCATCATCCCCCACCAAGGTGTTTAGGCAGTTACACCCATTCTCACCTTGCGTTTATTTTAACCTTTTTGATACATATTTCTGCTTGACATCTCGGGGGTTCGGCAGCATGAAGGGAATCCGGGTTTTCGCGCTTATCTTGGTGCTTTCCGTGTCTCTGCTTTGCACAGCCGAAGCGGCCAGGAGCAGGACCAGCAACCAGAACAGCTTCCGACGGGCAGCGAACGTCATCTACCAGACCCTCAGCAGTGTGTTCGGAGAAGACAACATCAGAGGGTTATACAAGGTCAGTGTGGGACAGTCATGGTCTGGAAAATTGTGTCTTGAAGAAGCTAGCAGACAGGCGGGTTTTGTGGTCTGGCAAACAGGAAACAAGCGCGCCTGGGCCTGAACTACTATTGCACGGATGCCATTTTGAAAAATGTGCCATTATTCCATGTTTTATCCACTATGGAAGGTGTCCCTTGATGTAGTGCTGCCGTGTACAACGGGCTTTAGTTGTGTTTAAATGCAGCTACAGTTCAATACTATAGTTTGTTGTTTTGCCAATATTCTCATTCATTGTTCTGAGCTCATCTGCAAGTGCATAATGTCACCAAACAGATGGCATGTAGTAGCCTCGTTGGTTCAGGTCGTAGCTGTTTCTTTATATCGACTTCATCTTCAAACTATACCATAGCAGCTCTTGCTAAGGAAACAGATTAGCTTCTGTGCTCTCATTGGCTTAGCTGCACTTCCTGTATTTTGAAATATAGTGTTATTTCCTTATACATCCATGGTTATTTCCCGTATGTAGGTGCCAAACCAAAAGTGACATAAGTGAGACTAAATACTTAGTTATTCACTGTTCAAATCATATTGAGCATAAGTCCACATTTAGATCATGTGACTATATGAACTTGTACATTTCAATGAAAGCCATGTTTCTCAGTTTGTCTGCTTTACAGGTAGCAGCATGCAAACTAAGAAGGACTGATTACATTAGAAACAGTGGGGATCATTTGCATACACCACACCAGACTTATGATGTTTTAACTGATGATGTTGATTGGTAATCAGTTTTTTTATATATAGCCACAAAAGCAATTTATAGTCAGATACTGATGCTAAATGGCGTGATGTTCTACATATGTTGTGTTAAAAATACTTTAATTTAAATGTAAAGTTAGCCCTGTGTCGTCAATGCTAAGAACTTTTGTCTGACGTGCTACTGCAATGTTACATTATTACCCTGCAGTTCTCTTGTTGTATATTTTGACAACCCTCCTTTTCTTTTGCAGAACTGTAGGACTTTTCCATTTCAACGTTTTTACTTCTCTGTATAAACAGTGGATCTTAAACTAAGAATGCAATGCTACATTCCAACAGTCTTACCCTTTTTTCTGCATTTCTTTTGTATCTGTAGTTTTTCTCAAAAACCACGGAGAGGTTTGTCCATGGAGTGGACTCTTTTCTTGACACCATCTGGAAGATCTGGTCAGATTTGCTGGATGTGATGGGCATTGACTGTAAGTTTTAAATGTATTATTACATTTCTAACATAGAAAGATGGGTGCAGAGTGAGGTACACTTTTGTAACATATACTTCTCTTTCTCCCCTATGTAGCCTCTAACCTGAGCCACTACTTCAGCCCCACATCCCTCACCAACACTCCGGCCCGCGCCCTGCTCCTGGTGGCAGCTGTTCTTGTGGCCTACTGGGTCCTCTCCATATTCCTGGGGGTTTTCTTTTACCTTCTACACGGTGTGTTCGGCCGCTTCTTCTGGTTGGCACGTGTCTTGCTCTTCGCCCTGTCCTGCCTGTACATCCTGCAGAAGTTTGAGGGTGACCCTGAGCGTGCGGTGCTGCCTCTTTGCTTCATCATGGCTATGTACTTCATGACGGGGCCTGTGGGAGCGTACTGGCGCCGGGGAGGAGGGGCAGGTTCACTGGAAGAGAAAATCGACCACCTGGACACTCAGATCAGGCTGCTGAACATCAGGCTGAGCCGCGTCATAGACGGCCTGGAACGCACCGTGGATCAGTAGGTAGCAGCGAGCAGGAAGGGGAGGGAGGGGATATTTTACAAGCTGCTGCAGTTGACGTCCGTGTGTTTCCTGTACACATCTGCAGCTACGCAACTACTGGGTATTTATAACTCTATTGTAAGATGGGGGACTAAACTAGATAACAGTATTTTATCTGCTTTAGTTGATTTTAGTCACAGAATACCTTCAAATCCTCAGAGGTTTGGACAGTTGACTTGGAGCTTACGCAAATCAACCAAACAACTATTTTTGCTTTTATGATTGTCTCAATGATTGAAAGGTTTTTGCTTAATTCAAGAGGAAGATATATGACAATATAAAATGTTTTCTATATGCTGGTCTAATACACCTCAGCTACTTTAAGAAACGCCCACTATCGGGTTTGGATTTTTGGTATTTGGATAAGCGTTGTCAATGCTTTTCCTAGATCAGGAATCATATCTTATGTATATTTATTTGTTTGTTTCTATCCTTGTGAATAACCTGGGGTTTAAGATTCTTACACAGGTGTCCACAAGCATTTCCCCCTTTTTAAAACTATCGAAGCAGCGAAGGGTTTGGCGGTATGATGCGAGGGACCGATACAAACATTGTATTTCTAAAATGTTAAAAATCTCAAGACTTTAGATAGTTGTTTATAGTAAGATTTATTTAATTCTCCATCCGATAAAAACATGTAGATCTAGTTGGAAGTCACCATCCCATAGTGGCAATAGTTTGAAGTCAGGACCTCTTTTCCATTGTGCATTTGTAAATGTGAAAAGGAGCATGAGCAAACACATCTGGGTGACCTACTTGAATGTGTGTGCAAATGCATTTGTGTATGTGTTTGTACAATATGTGTGTGTGTTTCAAGCTTGTGAAATGGAAAAGCACTGTCACCAGCAGAAAACAGACAGGCAGCAATATCTCAGGGACTCAACCAACACATATAGAATTGGAAAAGAGATATCAAGTGTATTAAAATCACGTCTTGGTCTATTTGAGTCAATGCTTTTTAAGATATGATTTAAAATCTGTTTCAGTAAGTTACAAAACATATTGATAAATCTGGTGTGCAGTCTGTGTTCTTGCTTAATGTTGAAATTGCAAAGATTGGTTCATGTATGATGTCAAGACCAAACCCAGCTTTTTTTATACTATCATGGACTTGTGGCAGGGATTTTAAGTGCAGCTAGTGGTAAATCGCCTGTTTCAAATGTGGGGAAACATTGGTAAGATTAAAGTTTGAATCAAATTATCAAGACAAAATCATTTGGAAAAAAATCTACTTTTGAGTCAAATTTCTTTTAGTGTGAAATTCTCAACCTGGTTAAAAAATACATTAGTTTTGATCCTGTGGCAAACATGCATTGTACAACTCAATTTGACTCTGCATTAGAAATGATACATATGAAGCTGTACATTATTTAAATTGTTTCACGTTAGTATGTAATGAATGATCTTACCGGTAACTTAATGAAAGATTTACGACCAGCTGACTGATGCTTACAGTACATCATTGTACTAAAACTGCTCTCTACACAGGTGTTTAGTACTGTAGCTTACTCTAGCTCGTTAGGCTTGTATGTCTTTCTTACTTCTGCCAATATATTTTTAAGTATTTCTCATCATGTGCCGTCCTAAAAGACTGGGATGCTATGCTTCTCTTTGTTTTATATCTTCATCTTTTCATCTACCCTTGGCAGAGCCTTTTGATATTTCAATTCTTAGAATCTGAACTTTGTAAATGCATGTTTTATACAAAAGTAACCCTAATACTGTGCACATTTTGGGGACTTTCTTTTCGCTTTTCAGGTTGTTTTTTTTAAGGAAGATTGACTAGCAAAGGACACATGTCATACACAGACACCTAGCGCTGTGGTTATGTCTCAGCACATTCAGATAATTACCAATGTGTAGACCTATTGCCTATCATCCTGTCTTGAAATGAAGTCTGCAAAATGCAACAAAAAAGTGTGTATCAAATTATTGAAAATCTCACCTCGAGCAACCAGTTCCATCATTGCAGTAACTCCCCCCAACCCCCGCTAGCCCATATAGCCAGAGTAATCTAGGATTTCTTGCATGCTGATTTAGTACTTGTTACATTGTTGTTGACTGCTTAGGTAGAGGACCATTCCAAAATGTGATTTGTGATGAGTTTAATAGAAGTTAATTATATTAGGGATATGTATTTATGAGTCTTATTTGTTCAACTTTTGCACTGATGCTGTACTGTATAGACCAAATTATCAAACATATGTGGTCTGTATTTTATAAGACCTAACTGGACAGCAATCCACTGAATTAATCGCCAACATGTTGGGAAATCTTAAAAAGGATTAATTTGCAGAGGCACAGCTTATGTTACAGCCTGGTAGGTTTTACTGATGACAACACGTGTTATTTATAAAGGTGGCTAGTAATAATCATGTATGATATTAAAGGATGGTATTCACCTAGTTTTTAAAACGATCATGGCCCTAAAGTTAGGATGTTGAGTGGTTCGTATTGGGTGTTGTCTTTTAGACACTGAAAACTGAAGGATGTTGACTCAAATGAGTTGTCTGGCAACAAAAACATGTTAGTTTGTGAGACAAAAACCAGCTTAAACACAGAAAAATACATTGCAACTACTGTAGCTGCACGCCTGCTCATGTACCACTTTACATTTTCACGTGGCGTTGAAAGATGCCAGTGGATCTTTCTGTTGACATCTCTCAATTATGTATTAAATACTGCGTCCAGATGATATGTATTCTCTGATGAAACTGCCTGATGAATGGCTAGTAATTATGTTATGTTATTGTACTGTATCCTACTTTTAGCTATGATTCCATGTGGCCTGTTTTAAATTGCTGTGCCAATTATGTATATTTTTGTTGATTTCAATGCAATTTATGTATGTTTTTTTTTTATTTCATCAATATGTTTGAATCTGGCAAGCACCGAACTGTTCTGCTTGCTGTTGTCTGTGCGACTGTCTTGGCTAAATGGTTCTTTTTTTGTCCGTGAAAATGAGGTCCAGATTTGAATAAATTACACCACAGTATGACAAAGTCGGCTTTATGATTCATTAATACTTTCATCCAGATGTGAACATTTGTGTTCATGATAATCAATCTTTTTTAAAAGGTTCAAATGTATCACCATTCACTCTAGTATAGCGAAGTCATAGAAATATTTTCAAACAACAAAAGTGTGCTTTGAGATGAACAGCCCATTCGATTTCAGACAGTATTCATCAATAATTAACCCATTAGATCTTTTCTCACAGTAGGCCAAAGTACATACTATTGATTTCATTGGGATGCATCTCTCTCAGGGTGGAGTAATGTACATGTTACTCTGAGCGAGACGGATCAACCAATCATAATGACAAGTTCGTAAGAGGCATATTTAATATAAGTCTTTGTTAAAGTTAAAGTTCTCAGTTGATGCAAGGAGTGACAACCAAGATGTACTCATCAGACATACAATTATTTATTAAATTGCTTCATGATAGTGTATCAAACACAGACAGATCAAATTAACTGGTGTTGAGAGTGACAGACACCTAAACAGAACATGCTCACAAAAGGAATGACCTTTGGTTTCTCACTGCTTGTAATGATCACTGTTTTTTAGAAAAATTATTAGCCTGGATCTCCACAAACAAAAAAGGAAAATTATAAGTATCTATATTACATTTGCACTTCAAATGCAAGTGTTTAAACTTGTACTCATCTTCTGACAATAATCAGTAAAGGTAGGAATGTAATGTCCAAATTACTTAAGGCTGCTAATATTAACATTAGCATTTGCTGGCTGAACAATAGCAAGTCTGGATTGCTCATTATTACAAAGTAGTTCAACATCTGTCATTAATGTCACAGTTGAGACACTATATTAAAAGCAGAATGACTGGTACCATGTTTAATGTTAACAGGTTGCAGAGAAGCTTGCTTTTGTATTTGCAATATATTTGATTCCCATTTATTCATTAAAACAATACTTAGCTATAAAGCGGATTACTAAAAAATATAACAATCTGTAAACAAACCTAATTTCTTAACAGTCTTGTGTTGTAGGGAGACATTTGGTCTATTAGGTTAATGCTATGGTATAACTAAATAGTTATCAACATACATATGTCCCACATTATTCTGTTATGGAGATAATTATAACTTTTAACACAGTGATTGACTAACAAGACTGCTAGTCTGATTGCACATACTAAAGAAGTAATACCTGACCAAATAGTTGTTTTTTTGGCTCTTTTTCTTTATGGATTGCTTCCACTTTTTCACACCATTACTTCTGCATCAAGATATCCTCCAGACATATTCAGCACCACCAATAAAATCCGTATAACCTGTCCATGAAGCATCTTGTCAGATCCACCTTGCTAAAGAAGGGTATAAACTGAGAGTAATCCCCCATCTTTCAGATTGCGTAGAAGAAGGCAGCAATCCCAGCATGGCCTCCAGGGGGCTTTGCTGGACAAAAGGTGCATATACGACATCATCATCATCATCATCATCATGTACTCCTCTACTCAATGGCCTCCTCTGTCAATCTTCACTCAGTCTTGTAAAGCAAAACATGCCTACAGAAAAATATGTCAAATTGTAAAAAAAAGAGAACGGCCATATTGTCCATATCCAGTGATACCGCTCACTTTGCACAGGTTAGGGTTGAGCTTTCAGAAGCGCGCCACAACTTTCACGTCCAGTTCACCGGCTCCCCCTGAACTTGCCCCAGAATCCTGATCCATGCTTAATCCGTTGCCCAGCTGGATGTGATGGAGGCCGTTGTTGAAGCTGGCACACAGCAGATTGGAAGAGTCGGTGGGAGCGAGACAAACCAGTGGACCAGCGCCATCCAGATGCAACGTCCCTAAACACACTGAGCAGAGAACGGAGGCACAGTGTCAGAGCCCATGTGTGCTTGTTTGTATATCAATGTCGTGTCCATGCATAAGTAGATGTTACCTGCTGTGTTTTGATCCCAGACCTTGACAGAGCTGTCATGTGAGGATGTTGCTACCTGAGGTGAGCCCCCAGGAGGTGTAGGCAGGAACATACAGCAGGCGGTGGTCTGGAGGTGACCCCTGTACTCCACCACCTTACAGCCGGGCTGGCGCAGGTCCCAGAGCTAATAACACAGACACAACTCCACTGAGAACAAAGGACTGTCAGCAGTTTTAAAAAACGATCTAAATAAGACAGTAGATTCATTGGAGATTGTCAACTTTCAACTTAGAATTGTATTGGGGTGAAGAATTATTTGAAATAGGTTATTTTTTCTATTGCTAACACACCAAAAAAAGCAATAATACACAATTATTGAAACAGCTACTGGAGAGAGCCAAGACGTTATCCCAAAAGAAATGCAGTGGAATGACCTGAAGAGGAGGAAAAATGGTCCAAAATTAATCATACCTGAAAATTGTGCAGGTATGATCTGGTGCTACCGAAGCGCTTGAATGCGGTTATTATACTGCAGAAGGAGGTTTTACCAGTTATTAAATCCAAAGGTTCACACTGGTCTCACCGTGGCTTCACAGCCCTGCCCTCCGAAGCCGTTGCTGCTGGACACCAAGTAGTGTCCATTTGGAGACACGTCACAGTGGGTCTGGATGTATTGCTTGGCAGGAAAAGTGTTGGTCACCTGCCATGCACGGCTATCCCACACTCTGTGCACACACAAAAACAAACACAATATTTGTTTGCATCATAACTTATTGAATTAATACAGAGACAAAATTCAATCAAATAATGCCAATTGCAAGGTGATGAAGTGGACCTCATGTCAAGTATATACTGCTTAAATACATTGCAGGCTCTATCCAACTCATTGAATGAGAAAGAGAATGTGTGTCTATTGTGGCACGATCTGATGATAACTGTATTTATAAAAAGAGAAAACACGTCTTCTATTTACATCTGTATAATTATGACATCTTAGTATTACAGTTTACAATGCCTAGCGTCTCCTCACAAACAGTGGTCTTCATGAGGTGATGTCAGGGGTTTAAGGAGGTTAAGTGTAAGACAGTTATACAAGTAGATATTGTGACCTTTTAGTGAATAATTGTAGTGTATTACATCACCATTTGCAAACAAAGTGGATTTCTAATGAATGATCTTCCCATGCAGCAGATGGCATATTTTCTTCTACAGTAATATAGTTGTCTTTCTGTACCTTATGATCTTATCCTCAGAGGTCTGGACTACAGAGGAGCTGCCTGGTACCCAGCAAACATGAGTCACCTGGCCAGAGGAGAGAGGACAATGGAAAAGTGTAAAGCCTGCAGGGCATGAAGTCAGGAGGAACAGTCAGATTGAATAGCTTTTTGATTTGATTCTTCTTCTGTCATGTTCAGGTACACACCTCAGGGGATCCAGCGTGCTTGAAACAATTCATAGTACATGGTTATGTACACAAAAGCACATACTGTTTTTCTCACCAGGTTTCTAGAAACGTTCTGTCTCTGTTCACATTTTGCAGATTCTATATCCCACAGGCACATCCAGTTGTCACGAGAACCAGTACACAGCTTTCTCCCTTCTACAAACCAATAAAAAACACAAATCAATTTGATCAGTGCAGATCAGGAAAGGAAGACGAGAGTTACTAAGTTACAATCTACATCAACATCGGACCAAAATATCATCACTTCCATCATTTTATTCAATTATACATTTCTGTAAAAGTTACATAATAAGCATATGCTCTTTTGAGTTATGGTGAAAGTGTTTTATGAGCTCACAGGCACTTAAACTTTGACCATCAGTTACTCCTTAAGACCAAATTTGAAGAAATGTCTTTGAAACTTTACTCAGATATCGCATTTACGAGTATAAGGCAGACCAAGGGACAGACGAAAGCACGTGCGTGTGTGTGTTCGTACCAGGACTGATAGCTAGTCCATTGACCACCAACTCATGCCCACAAAATTCCTGGATAGGTTCGTCCCCCTGGTTTAGGTCCCACATCAGGACAGTCTTGTCCCGTGAGGCACTAAAGATCCATGTGCTGCCTGGATAACACACCACCTGGCAGATAGAGGGAGGCAGAGTCAAGATGTGTCACAGTTCTGAACAGCGTCACACCTTTATCAGCTTGTGCACACATAGTATTGACGTTACCTTGGTAACCTCTCGGTTGTGACCCTGAAAGGTCTGACACATCCGGCCTTGCTTCCAGTCATACACCACCACAGCCTACAGGAGCAGACACACAGACATATTGGCACACAAGAATCACATGATTTTCCACATCATGTTAAATGGCTACATTTAAGAGAGTTTCTATCCAAAGTACGTCACAAGTTTCACAATGTCATATACGACTTTGAGCCACACCAAATACAAAAGCTTGCTGGCCTGACCATCAGGAGCCATTTGTGCTTCAACATGGAGTAGGACGGGATAACACTGACAACCTTGTGATCCATGACACTGATTACCATCTTAATACAAATGTGAACGGTGCATTTCCTGTTGTTTTAGGAATCAGTCATTATAATTATCATTAAACTGGTACACTGGTTTATTTATTACCCTGAAGTCTGAATAAAGACATCACCAACTTTGTATTATTTGGGTACATTGTTTGTATTATCTAGTACATAGAATAATGTACCTGGTCACTTCCACCGGAAACACAGAGCTCTGGGCTCAGATTGGTGACGGTGTTGGTGGACCCTTTATGGGCAGGTTCATACTGCACCACCTTGCTGTCAAAGGTAGTTTCTGACTTCTCCACCTGAGTTGTCCTGCACATAAAACACCAATAGAATAAGGGAATCACAAATGTTTTATAATTATATATATATATTCAGCCACAATTCTTAGCTTGTGGTATCTCTATCATAATCATTAGGTTCCTTTACAACCTGCACTGCTAAAACCCATCTGCTTAAGAAGAATTATTGAGATGATTGCAATGACCACATTTGTTAATGACATGTCCCACGTAAACACATACGTATAATGTAATACACTTTGTGCACTAGTATCCTCTTGATATAGCACATTATAAAACGTAGCTTCTTGGTAATCATACCCACTACCAAAAAGATGAGTAAACTTTACAGACAGCAACATATTTCCAAAGAATGTATGTAGGTATGTACAGAAACTCTGGTTCTAATTAGTATGTAGTATACAGTACAATTACACATAACCTTTTTATAATAGTTCACATGTCTCACCTGTAGATCTCCGACCTCTTGCGAAACTTGCTCTGTAGTTTGCCCATGTCTGCTAGGAACCTACACACTGATCCACAGAAAGAAATACTATCAAAGTAGAACAAACATCATGATTTAACCTTAGCTGGACTAAAGAAAGTGGTGATGATTTGGGGCAATGGATCAAACCACACAGAAACATCAAGATCAAACTTCAAGTGTACCATTGCTATGGCTAAAATCATATAGTATTTAAGTTCGAAACTTCAATGCTTAGACAAGGGCATTGCTTGCTTCACATGCACTGTAGGCCAATCAATTATGTTAAACGACTTAAGACTCAAGCACATAAATCACACACCCAAATGTAGAAAGAAACAGCCTCTTTCTGAGAATTGTATTGCATAAAAGTGAGACGAACCAAACAACTTTCTTTCACAGAAAGACACGCACAGCTAAGCTAAGCTCCTTCTTCGTTATCCTGGCATACTCCTCAAACAATCGACAGGAAGGAGAGGGCTCAAATCCTATTAGAGCCGCATCATTACTGTCACAAGGAATTAGTCGCTCGAAAACACCTGCTGTAAACTGTGCTGGCAAACATTACGTCACAACTACGATTTTCACCGTAATTACTTATGGTGAAATTGTTAATGGCTCGTCATTGTAACGTCCCAAAATCCTGCAGATGAGTTACTTAAGATTTCTTACCTGGCAGGTGTGGTCGCTGTGTGTTGCTGAGGCTGTGTGGCTAGCTCGCTAGCATGCTAACTAATCTTTATCATGTCATGCCAAGACAGATTAAAGTACTAGCAGCAACCGAACGTGTCTATGCAAACGTTAGCATGGTTTAAAGTGGTTGTCGCAACAACCCAGAAGCATGTACCATAGACTGCCATGACAGTAAGTTGACCTAACACCGTGGGAAAGTACAGTCTTTTAACTACAACAGACCCATCCCTCTCTCCGTAGCGACCGTGGAGCAGCGACGCTTTGCTCGTATCTAGGCAAGGGCTTGATCACGTGACACGGGGCAGGAAGTCACCGAAAACGGTCCCTTACAAAATAAAAGTCTGATTTACCTTGCAATACATGTGCACATTTTTGCTGGCCATGTTTCCCAGGTGAAATAACTCATGTGCACACCACACTATTTATAATTACTCTTTGTACATCCGTTGGTACTTTCACATAGCATTGTCTCCAATAATATAAATTAAACACATTCACAAATGAGAACCAGTGAGTACAAAATACAATTTGTTTTCAAAAACAGTATGACCCATTTCAAAGTTCATGCAATCATCAGTTGCAACAACTAGGGAGGGACACATGAGGCTCAACCAACAAAATGTGACATTTAAAATGTGCAGGGTTTTATGGTTGATGACAAATAAACTGGGATGATACCATTTTCAGCTAACATAATACATTAGTTTAACTGGAATCTTTACTTTTACCAAGATTATGACAGTACACGACAGATTAAATGTTACTGACCTGTGGCTGGTTTTCCCTCTACAGAGCTTGTTGGTTGACTTTCATTACCGGCAGGTCGAATGACTCCCCAAACTAGAAATATGGGACAAATTAGGCAGGTCCCAGGACAGCTAACATTAATTGCGCACAAATTGTTTTCTTCATGTAACATTTTCATGTACTTCATTCTGGCTCAGATCTATCTATCTAATAAAAGCTATTGAAGACAATTGCTTGCAATTCACTATTAAGGGTCTCTGGCTTGATGATGCTTTACCTTATCCTTACCCATATACTGTCACCCTGACTTATCGTATGACATTGTACATTTCCTCTGTGGGACAAATAAAGGTATTCTGATTCTGCTCTGACTTGCAAAGATGTATGTCACACACTAATGAAAGCACTGAGAGTATGCAGTAGTAATGTTTATCGTTGTGGTGCAGTTCCGAACAATCTTGAACTTTGCCCTGCAAATGGCCATCTGTATATTAGACTTAGCAAAGCAGTGCTTAAATGATTTGAAATTGATGCAGCATTACATAAGGAACACAGCATGTGACAGATCTGTCACAAAACAAAGCTGGCAAAACAAAGCTGGCACGTTTTCAGGCAGGCCTCAAAAATAAAAAGCTTTTAAACCAAAACTGGCCTGAAAAGAAGGTCAACACTCACTAGCCGTGGTTCTGGACATTAATATGACCGGGATCCAAAGTACAAATTAAGTATGTTACTTGGGACCCAGACTTATTACTGTTTTGATTAGTTTGGCACTGAGAAGTCCCCTCAAAGCCCAGGAGCCACTTAAAGCTCCCAAACTAAACAACTCACATAATAGTGTTGTGTCTTATAACATGATTGACTGACAATGAGTGGATAATGATATCCAATTATTGAGTTGTGGAAAAGGCAGAAGTAAAAAGGACACTGATTTACTGATAACACCAATGGCTCAGGCTGGCAACAGAGGAGATGATCATAATGGAACAACTGTGGATATGTGATATGGCCTCCAACATCCATCTATCCATTCATCCACTTATAATTTCATCAATTATGTGTGGGCCTTTTGTTAGAATAATGTGACTAACAACTGTAACAACTGTAACTGTGTTATTATCCAGTTGGTTAAAGGCATAATGCACAGAGGATATAATTATCTTATTTTATTGTTTTATGACTATAGGCCTACTTACATATGTATTTATAAGGTACATTAGGTATCTCTCCTGCACAATGTTCAAGCGTTTCTTTTCCGTCTGTCTTTATGTTCATGAAATTGTAAGATATAAAGGTTGGAAAGGATGTAATGAGCATTAAAGCAACTGCTCTGCAATAAAAAGCCAATTTACTAAATGTAGCCATAAACTGATTTTATTGAGATAAATACTTTTTATTTTGAGGCTATCTTCATAAAGTCAATCCAAAACAATAATAACACACAAATAGATTAAGGAATATTTACAGGCTTGCATACAGGTGTATTTGTAATTGTCACCACGATGCTATTTTAACTCCACTAAGTGTTAACCTCGCAATGGGAAACAGTTGAATTTGTTGTACAAATTAATCGTCCTATTTAAGAACATCTACAGTCCATATGGGGACTGTGACGACTCCACTAAGTCAGCACAACAACTGAGTTGTGTCCACTATTACACCCACGCCCATAGAGAAAAGGGTTCAGCTTCTCCACTCATACACATGTTCTCTTCCACGGATTGGGGTGTATAAATACTTGTGTGGCGTTTGTTTGACGTGACACTCCCCCCTTGTCGATATGAGGCCGACGTCACCCTGCCAGCAGAGGAGTGGATGGCCTCTGTAATAAAAACACATGAAGAGAATTGAGGAAAAGGGGAAGATTGGCCGGGGGAAAGGCAACAACACGGCGGTTTTCGCTTTCTTCACCATTCTGATGAGCCATGGACGTGAACGCCTCTTAAAACAGACGGGGATATATGCTGGTCGCGGCATCGACAGTTCCGGCTGAAATGCCATGTTATGTGTGGCTTTCATGGTTTTTTTGAGCAGACAGCGAGAGATAACTGTACTGTATCCCAGCCTAGCGGATTGGAGTGAAAGTCCGCCATATTCTGCTTTACCACGCCCGGGAGTCGAGCCGTTGGGAAATTAAACGGACAGCTTTATTCATGTATTTTCCCCGTTGCTTTCACCCACGGACGATTACTTGAACACATTGGTTTTGTTGATTAAAAATAACAACATTGAAGACGGCAGGGCACGGATGGCAATGCTTAACGAGATCACACCGAGCAGTATTGAGGATGTGTCTTAAAATGATCTGTTGATCATATTGAGAAGGAAAAGCCGATTACACCAATTAAGATTGAACAGATATTCAACCCAAACTGCTTTGGACACTATTTTGAAGCTCACGGGAAGCCCAGAAAGCGAACCGAAACGGGGTGTCAATAATTTTTAAACTATAACAATTTCCTTTCCACCACAATCTGTGCGCTTTTCGGGCTCATTATAAGGGCGTCCACGCGTTATTCACCACACGCAGGCCTGTATAAGGACGTTATTTGGGGATCACAGGCCTCTGCTTTTTACATTTTTTACCCCGACGCATTTGAAATCTGAATGAACCAGTAAGAGGGAAAAGTGCGTGTTTGAAAAAAGGAGAGAGAATGACACTGGAATCCATCATGGCGTGTTGCCTCAGCGAGGAGGGGAAGGAAGCCAGGCGGATCAACGACGAGATCGAGAGGCAGCTCCGCCGGGACAAGAGGGACGCACGCCGGGAGCTGAAACTGTTGCTTCTCGGTAAGCTCGGAGGGGATAAACAAGGGGAGGGAGAGGAGTGGGGAGAGAGATGCAAAGCCCAAATTCCTCTCACCAAAATACCTCTGTCTGGTAGGGGGTGGGCCGTGGGGGTCTAATAATGGGTCTTCCCACCTGAGTGAAGTTGGGTGTTGAAATACCTCGGTGTTGTGAGTCGAGTGCACAGATTGGCAGTTCAGCAGAGGGAGGAGATGCTGCCCAGCCAGGCCTGTAGGGTTCTCAGCGTAAAACCAGCTGATTTGAATAACTGTGGCCGGATAGGAAACAAATGTGTCTACCATGGGCCTCACACTCTTACCTCTCAATGCATTCACTTGCCTGACAGCCACCTGTGTAGCCAGGCCTCCAGGGCCCCTCCAGGTGGTGTGCCTGCAAGTGTGTCAAACATGGCAGGGCCAAAGTCTAGCATTTTATTGGGAGTAATCAAGGCAGTGTTGCAGCTTAACACCTAACCCTGGCAGTGATTGTATCACAGGTGCAAGTGTACGGAGCAAGGTCGACATCTTATAAATATAACAAGAGGCTTGTGTGATGGTATGCTCATGCACCCACCTTCTTATACATGATGCATTTGAATGAATCTCAAATTAATTGAATCACCATTCAAAATCATGCAACTGTAGCAGAGACACACAAGTTTGAAAAGTCTTGGTGTGCCATAAACGTCTTATCTTATGTTAACCATGCATTTCTACAGTGTAGACTTGTGATATGGGGCGGCTGTTAATCATGCCGAGAAGTATTAGTGATATTGGAGACAGTTGAGGAAAACAAGTCATCTACTCACCATCCAGTTTTAAATTAGATTTGCAACGAAAAGCCCATTAGTTGTGATGACTGTGGTTGTTGAGAGCGGTGCGAGAAACCTCTCTTCCTGTTCCTCCTATTCCCTCTGAAAATGCATGGAGGAGAAGTGGAACAGGCTAGCATTTAACCTCACATTACCCAGGCTACTTTCTGAAGAAGACGTGCAAGGCTTTTGCCTCGTTAGGCATGTTTTAGCATCGGTTTGCCCTCCTGTTAGTATGCAACAATAAAATGAATCCCTCTTAACAGGGTTTGAAGGAGCTGCTGACTGCCAACTCCCTATATAGACAAATAATTGAGTTGTTGTTTTCACCTAATCTCCTTAAATTCCCAGTAATTCGTCTATTACGCAAACAGCCAATGACCTCAACCAAAAAGTATGAAAGTTTGAGGATGAAACTATAGTTCTCATAAGACATATGTTTTGTATTCAATGACAAATCATTATTCTCCTGATACAAAACATTTGATGGCTCAGACCAAATTAATAAGGATTCTTAATCAGTATGTATTTTTTATATATTTTTTGGATGTTAAAGTTGCTTATATTTCAGCTTATTCCAATACATTTTGAATATTGAGCAGAGTAAATGGTTTCCAGTAATGATGAACCGTATGCGTGATGTCACACCAACGCTCATGTCTGAGCTCTTAAAACAATTATGACCACTGTAGTGGCAATTTCTTATGTTACCTTATATGCTAAAACCAAATGCTTATAAAAGCATTGTCTAACACTACTGTACCATTTCTTCATATGTGCTGTTTTCTCTGCATACTCTAATGAGGGTTATTATTTTCAAGCGCTTCAAGGCCACAGAGCTGATTTGGCAGACTATGTTGAAACTACTCCTCTTCACACTAAGTTTGAACTTCCATATTCTGATAACCGTTATTAGGGATGAACGATATTGGTTTTTTGAAACCGATACCGATACCGATAACTTCCTGCTTCTCAAGACCGATAACGATAACCGATAATAAAAATAAAAATTACGCCACTAATTATTTTAACGCGATTAACGCATGTGTATTTTTTTTCCTCGGCCGCCCCGTAGCTTCAGAGCGCATCAAGTTTAAAATACCATCTACAAGCTGATGCTGACAGCCCCGCTCCTGCCGCCCGCTTGTGGCAGACCACACTTCCACGCTCACCGGCAGGCACCGACTGGCCATCTGGAGGACCGGGAGGGTGTGTGTACGTGTGGTCCGAGCGAGCAAGAGAGAGGAGAGGTGTCTGCCTGCAGACCTCCACTCTCAGGACAGTTTCGGTGCAGACCTCCACTCTCAGGACACCTCCACCATAGATATATATAAACACTAGATGACTCACCCGCGCTGCTGGCCAATGGAGACCGACATTGCCACTTGGCCGCCATCTTGCTACAGGCAGTGCTCTCATTCATAACATTATGGTTTACTATTTAAATAACCATAGCTTGTTCAATTTTCAAACGGTTTGGTTTTTTATAAACATCAAAGATGTAGTTATGATACTGCATACTTATAATCATGGACTTTCATATGAAAATAACATTAATCAGATAAAGCAATAGCTACACACACACAAGGTATTTATATTAAATATTTGCCGGTGTATATATTTCCATTTATTTTATTATATTGTTAATATTTTAAATAAATTATAAAATTAAAATACATTTATATTTTATATATAAAAATCGTTCTCATGTTACCACTCTGTAAGCCAAGAGTTGTTAATTTAGCAATGCCTTAGCTTTAAGAACAGGGACACAACTAATGGCAATAGCATATGTTGGTATATTATTTAGATATTCACACCTTTATCAGAAGAACCAAACCAACATAAAATGTGCTCAGACAAACCAGTTCTGTCTAATTTATCACAATTATTTTTGACATGAGATCTTCATATCATCCTAGTTTTGTATTTAGTTTCTAGATTTGTAAACAAATCCAGAACCTTTGAAATATGTTATTGAAAAAAGACCAAGAATAATATAAACTGTACCATGTGTCCTTTTGTGTCCTTCTGTAGTCCATTTGTGGTTTGTCTTGTCTCACCCCGGCTGATATATCACAAAATCCACTGTTTAAATTGTTCCCTATATTGCCCCTATGCAATATAGGGAACAATTTAAACATAAACTATCCTATGTGTTATGAAAGGCGGCCCCCCAAAATAAATGTATTATTATTATTAAGAAGAACAACTTGGTGTGGTGTGGAGGGGATGTAGGAAGCAGGAGCAGGTGGGGAGAGATGGGACTTCAAGGTTATTTGTTTTAAATGTGTCTTGGAGATAAGGACCAGATGCACACAATAAAATACAGTATAACACAAAACCAAAAAGACACACGGTGACACATGGCACACCAACAATCAATCATCGTCCAGCCTCAGCTTTGGTATTCTTTCACAACCATGTTATGGGTTTATTAGACTGAGCAAACATAAACATATGTGGGGAACATAGTGCTGCGTCTCCTGTCCGGTCAAATTCCTCACTCCTGAAGTGCTCACTGCATAGCAGTGTCCTGTCACAGGAAACAAAACCGTCCCTTCTTAGGGCGAGTTCCCACTGCCTCCTCCTCTCTTTGGTTTTGGGAAACCTTAAAAACATGAGAAAGGTAGCTAGATATATAAATTATTGTCAATATGTTCCTCCCTTCTTTCCTTTAACATTAAGGGTAGGACAAAAATACACACCGAAATTATCATATTTTTGGTATGTATTCATTTATGTATAGCCTACTTTAAGAATAAGACAACCACACTAAGAGTAATAAAAAAGGTGTCCAATAGAAACATTAAATAATTGTGTAAAGAAATGTTAGCAACATATTCTAAAGAGGCTGGGTCAACAACAATCTTGCAATACTATTATCTCACATAGCCCCACTGATCCTGTGTAGCAAGACTTGTAATGTACATACATCCACTAAGTAATTAACGATTATCCTAATTTTAGTCATAATATTGTCATATCTTACACGTGAAAGGTGATCCCACGGGTTCTTGTTTCTAGACTGCGGTGATTAGAGCATCCGTAGGCTGCACAAAAGTCCGGCATAGTCAGGTACTTCTGTAAACACAAAGCCAGCAAATTCCTGTATCATAATGCAAGATGTTTTTAACAAGCCAAACCACTTGGAAGAAATCATGTGTAACTTAAGTTGTGTTGAAAAGAAAGAGCAGTTCTGCCTCTCCCACTGGTGTAAAGTTGCTGGGTCAACTTTGTAATACTAGGTCTCACTGACAGCCTCTTGTTATTAGCACGCTAATAAATACAACCACATACACAAAGAAAAGCTGCAATTTCAACATTTCCAAGCATCCTGTATCATAGCCATGCTAATCATGTTTATAATAAACCAAACCGTTTGTAAATCAGTCAAGATTTCAGTGAGTTAAGAGTATTTTTGTGCAGATCACTCACCTTACAACAGCTACCATAACGCGAATCAGAGTAACTGTTGACTGTAGCAAGATGGCGGCCGGTCAGCTACGCTGGAAAATCTCCCATGAGCCATCTAGTGTTTATATATATCTATGACCTCCACTGTCAGTACAGGAAGTGCACGCTAAGAATTCCAAAATAAAATCACCACTATCAGTACAGTGCCAGTTTCCAAACAGGAATGCACGCAAATACAAAATAAAATTGGATCGTGACGGATCGTGACACTTATTATATACATATGTATATATATATATATATATACACGGACACCTTGTAGTTACTATCAGTACAGCCGCAGCGCCACTTTCCGAACAGGAAATGCACGCAAATACAAAATAAAATCGTTCTGACACTTATTATATACATAAAGTATATATAGATATATATAAAAATAGGGACACCTTGTATTGTTTACTCTCAGTACAGCACCACTTTCCGAACAGGAAATGCACGCTAATACAACATAAAATAGCACTGACACTTATTATCTCTATATATATATATATATATCAGGGTTTCCGTTAGCCGGTAATTACCGGTTTTTAGCTGGTAAAATTTATAAAAAACCGGTAAATTCAAAACCTGACGGTCAAAATGTCTGGTAATAATTAGGGAGGCTCCGATCGATCGGCCGCCGGTCATTATCGGCCGATATTCACTCTTAATAGTTTGATCGGTGCTCTCTATAAAGGCCGATCAGGAGAGCTGGATCTGATCCATATGGACATGAACGAGAGTGAAGTATAACCGGACGCGAGAGAGAGATCAGATCAGCTGCTGAGTCTGACCGAGACACGCAGCTCTGCAGGATCACCTGAAGCCCCGCCCTCTGTTTAGCGAGCTGCATGAGAAACTGACGGGCTGTCAGGAGAGAGAGAGGGAGGGAGAGGATCCGTTTCTCCCGTGTTATTATTCAAAGTTGATGTAAACTTCTGAATAATGTACGTTATCTACTACAAGTAGTTTGTTTGAATGTAATAATTATGTTGTTTGTTGTTTGTGGAATAATTTATTGAAAAATGAATCTGAATTTTTCGATCTGTTACGATTATAAACTGAAGCAATATAAAAATGAGCCCGTGAACTGAGTTTTAAACTGAAGCATATCTGCTCATAGTCCGGTAATTACCTGCTAACGGAAACTCTGCTACACAACTATTATTATTATTGAAATATGACCGGTAAGTTTCTAATTAGTCCGGTAAAATCAATTCTGCCCGGACATTTGACCGGCGAGAAAAAATCCTAGCGGAAACCCTGATATATATATATATACGGACACCTTGTAGTTACTATCAGTACAGCCGCAGCGCCACTTTCCGAACAGGAAATGCACGCAAATACAAAATAAAATCGTTCTGACACTTATTATATACATAAAGTATATATAGATATATATAAAAATAGGGACACCTTGTATTGTTTACTCTCAGTACAGCACCACTTTCCGAACAGGAAATGCACGCTAATACAACATAAAATAGCACTGACACTTATTATCTCTCTCTATATATATATATATATAGATATATTTATTTATATATATAAATATATATATATATATATAGATATATTTATTTATATATATAAATACGACATCTTGTATTTTAGTTACACCCGCTAGACAACAGTGGAAGGTTCGAGAAACAACCGTGTTTGCCGGGTGCACCGCGGCGGAGCTGGGGAGGTTCCAGCTGGGAACCTCCACCCCGCTGCGTGACCCGTGGGAGGCCTGGACGGTGCGTCTTGGTCACGATTCATATCGGCTGGCGCGGAGGCTCTCCGACAGTGGGTCGCGTTTGCCATTCGATCAGTGAGAGCAGAGGAGAAAAATGCAACACAAATGGTCAAAATCCGTTAATATATGGATGAGTGTGGGGAGGGGCTGGACACAGGCCGTGGGGGGACACCCGAGACCGGGCAATGTCCCCGGTAGTGCACGGTGGTCGGACTCATTACCTCCGTAATGAGTCTCCATTGTGATTTAAAAACTTCCATCAAACGAGTCCTTCGGTGGGCGGGGAAAAAACGCGTCAGAATCGTCACTTCCTGTACTGACAGTGGAGGTGTCCTGAGAGTGGAGGTCTGCACCGGAACTGTCTGCAGGCAGGCTCCCATGAGAGAGAGACCTTACGTGCATTGTTGTTGTTAGCATCTGGTGCTAGCTAGCTGCGCTAACGGATATAAGGAGCTGTTTAAATGAAAACAGAGGAGCGCTCTATCCACACAACTGCGCCGAGCACTTGACTTTATGCAGGAAGCAGACTGCGGGACATTGTACGAAAAGTCAGCACACTCAGCAACATGATTGCAGCGTCCAGGCAGCTCCGGTTCGAGCATATGCCTTGAGTTGCACATAGCTCCAACGCGCGCGCGCGCGCGCGCACACACACACACACACACACACACACACACACACAGTATTGTATTATTGTCTTAGTACGCTTTTAACACACCATCGTAGCGATGGCGATGTTTCAGGTGACTGATCAGGTTCGAAGTATTAGGGAGCGCTGGATTTGTGAAGAACTCCCCTCTTCCTAAACCACTAACACCACAGTACTGGCAAAACGGGAGGAGCCGAGTGAAAAACAAGCGCCCCTCATCCCAATCCTACGGAGCCCTGGAGGGTTCACAGAGAGAAAAATAAATAAAGCGTGCGCACGAGTTACTAAAGCGTGGCCTCGTTTTGTGTGTGTGTGGGCATTTGTTTATGATAGTATCGTTCGTTCCGGTGCACTCCGGCAGGACTATAGCACATCGAGATTAAGATTAAACGAATTTCTTTCACTTACACATATAACTATGGAGAACCAGATTTGTGTAAATTACTGTTCGTGGTAATTTGAAAACAAATGCCGGGGGTGTCGGACACACACAAACACACCGAACACGCACACACACACACACACACACACACACACACACACACACACACACACACACAGCATGCGCCCCGGTGACAGGACATATCCTTCATAAAACGAGGGGGAATACTCTTGTAGTTCGGTGTGTGTGGTTAAACGTAGCAGCCTCGATCTCTATCCAGCGGTTCTAATGAAGGGCAACGCAGTGAAGTAAACAGTAAAAGGCACCGCTCTTTGCAGCTGGTGCTGCTCTTCTCAGATTCTGCTAAATTACACATTACTGCCTTCGGTGCCCTGTACGACGAAGCCAGTTCAACAGACCCTGGATATGTTTGATTTACCCGGCTTAACTAACCCTAACAAACGCGATGTCGCTAAGCGGTCCTACGAAGCTGGTTATTAACTCAGCAAATCAACCAGGGTTTCTCTGTCCGGTTGAGAGTGCGTTCACGTGAAAGGGACGGGGTTACCAACATTTGACCAATCACAAACATGGAGACGCATGCTGACAGCGCAGCGTCATACTTCATGAATGAATAGTGTAAATAGCAAATCCTGCTTCGTAGTACAGGCCACTGGTGCCACAGAGATTTCATAAAGTGAAGGATGTTTTCCTTCTATAAAACAGCTGTGGGCAGCAGCATATTCTGTGAGTCACGGACAGGAATCCCTCAATTTAAATAAAACGAGGCCATGCTTTATTAACTCGTGCGCACGCTTTAGTAACTCGTGCGCACAAGTTACTAAAGCGTGCGCACGAGTTACTAAAGCGTGGCCACGTTTTATTTATTTTTCTCTCAATGAACCCTCCAGGGCTCCGTACAATCCACCCACACCGCAGTAGTTTTTCTTTTTTTTTACCCAAAAAATATATTGTATATTATCGGGGCTATTAATACTGTTATCGGTTTATCGGGATGACGTCATAATTCCTAATATCGGACCGATAATTATCGTGCATCCCTAACCGTTATACTTTCTATAGCTCAAGGACACAGGTGTCTAATAGCGATATGAGACATCCGTGTGAAAGCTGATTTCTGAGGCGTTCCACCATGCTACACAAAACTTTGTCTGCCCGCCCTATCTTGTATATAAGCTCTGCTATTCTGTGACTATTGCGCACACTCCTGCAGACTATCCTATACTCTGTGAGACCTGTACCTTTTTGAAGCTTCAAATAAATAACCAACAAGACAACGCTGCTTGCTTTCACCAGTTTATTATTGATTACTCTCATTGTACATCTTTACAGTATTGACGAGTTTAAAATATCCACGACACCACCCCTCCCAGTAGTTAACCAGAATAAATTATGCTTGCTCTTTATGGCTCCATTAACCCATATGCTGTATTGTGGGTTTTCAAACTCACTAATTGCTTAAAGCCTCCTGGGATCCAGCACAAATCTCTCCGGTCAATTTCAGAAGTTTTCAATTTCTTAACTTTTTAAACATTACAAGCCTGTTATCCAGCCTCCCTGTGCACCAATATCTATTGAGGCATTGTATAATAGTAATGGAGTTGTATTGAAACTGTCACTTGTCACTCAGTTAAGTTGTCAAAACTAGTGACTGAGTGGAAGAGTTGCTGAAGCAAGAAAAGAGAGTGTTTAATAGTGTAGAGCTTTCCAAGAGAAACACCTGTTCATGAGTCAGAGCAAGTGTTTTTTCCACCTGTTAATGCTCAAGGCTTCATGTAAATCAACAAGGCTAACAACTTTTCCACACAATGCACACTTAAAAAGTGAGAAAAATAACGTAACTCAGTGGTACCAAAACTGCCGAACAAAACCAAAATCGTTGTCTGGAATGAGTTGAACCGACCTTTTTCACAGCGGACATCATTACTTAAGGCCAGCAAGAATAAAGTTATCCAGAATTATCCAGTAAATGCTGAATAAAAAAGAAGCTTTCAAAAGCATGCATGACAACAAAAGTTATTGAACCACTGCCACAGAACATTTGAGTAAACCAAACGCACTTCCAGCAAAACTGTTCCTGAACAGCAGCCAGAGCAGTAACCGAAATATGGGCACACCTCCAAACAAAGTTTCAATTTGTCAGATTAAAGTGCTGCATATAACATCAAGAGCCAGATAAGACCTTTAATACATTTGTGTCAGAGAAATGAGACTGCTGTTGGGACAGATCCTCCCACATTTAGAATTTTCTTTAGGACAAATGTCTGCACAAGTGAACTCACTTATTTTCCAATTGAGGCTACACTGGAGGCGGAGCGGACAATGCTTAGAGGGCACTTGACTAGTTGTTGAGATAAAGAAGAGCACTTCTTCTTTACTTTACAAACCATCGGAAATGTACCGGCGATATGGACATTCAGCTTGACCTTGTTTGTTATGGTGAAAATGATAAATACCACTAGACTTAGACTGTTGTATTGTCTTGACACTTTTAGTAAAGTTACTCTTTTAAATGACATTTAAATGTAAACTGACGGGGAAGAAGGTAGAAAGGCTCCATTGCAGTAGCTGAGATTCCAAACCTTTGCAGTAATGGGAAGTTCAAGATGAATGGGGAAGAGAGTAAAGCAGCAGCATGAGAATGGTTACATAGTGTCTGGAGACTTTAAAGTCATAGGGCCATGTTTTTTATCTTTTTACACATAGCTGCTCACTGCAAGCATTTGGATGCTGACCATCCTCCATATGCTTTAAACTAGAGGGATATACTGTTTTCCAGGCTGCTATCTTTATTTAGTTGGTTTTGTATAAAAGGCATTTCTGTGGATGGCTACCAATCGAATCAGTGAATATTCTGGCATGTTTGTTGATGGATATTGAGTTAATAGCTGTTACAACTATAGTAATTGGAACTCCTTTCAGTGAGCTTATAGTGCGCAACACAATTTAAAGGATGCTCTGTCATCTAGAAAAAAGTCCAATGATCAACTGACCAATACCCTTGATCTCTCGACGTCCATGTCTGTGTAAGGGCTGTGTGTTTCATGAATACAATGTGTGTCATTAGAAAGGCTTTTCCTCACTTCAGCATGTTTACTGAACATACAACACACTGAACTGAAACTACTGAAAGAGAACATGCAGGGTGTAGAGTTTCCTAGGATGGCAGTGTAATTATTGGAGTTTTATCTGTCTAAGTGGATTGAGATATTGTTTCACGCTGCATTCCAACATGTATTGCAAACATGTGACTTCTATTTATTGAGCATTGAGGACTGAAACATCCGTTGAAAGTCAAAAGGGTTAAACATGAGACGTTTTTAGGCTTTTCTCCATCTGCTTAATTGATTTACCATGCTCAATTACAAAAGTGGCACAGCCCAGCTCCAATCCTCAAGAGACCATTGGATCTAGTTTATGATGCCTGTCCCCCTTAACACACTTACACAGAGAAAATCAAAGACAAGTAGGACGGCAGGGTTTGAAGTAAATCAGATTTGAATCATCAGAACAGTTTTTTTAATTAGGCTACCTCTTTATTCACAGAAAATGTAACTGTGTTCAACTTTCACAGCTGGATATCATTAAAAAAATCATTGCAGCATCACAAAATGTTTAATCTGCACTTTTAACTCTCACATTTTGCAAATCATCGGTCAAAAACTTTTGCGAAAGTGCAGATCTACCCAATCAATATCAGCTGCACTTATCGGCCCAATAAAAGCTGTGGGAACTTTATCAAGGCTTGGATTGAACAAAGTCCACCGCAACTTTTAACAAGCCTTTAACAAACACATGGTTGTAATTACGATAGGAAGCACTAAAGATGTCATATGATTCCTGAATGAATACAGCCAAGTTAACAGTGGAACGATACAAATTGCAATTAAAGAAAGCCAATTTTATGATATATTACGATTAAGTTTCACTATAGCGAAAAATATGTAATTGCAGTGGAGTTAGATACTTGCATAGTACCTGCATTCTCTCAGATTGTATTCATTATTCAATCAATTTGAATTGTATTACTGTGTTGATTTACATGAAATTGTCCTTCACTGAAAGAGCTCACATTATCATGAGAAGGCAACAACAAAATGTTTCTAGTAAGGCTCATGGTACACTCTACAGTATTTCTAATTCATGTCTGCCTTTTATTTTGCTGGTACTGGCTTAAGGCTGCCTGCCATTAACACTGAATTTATTTGACAACCACAGGAGTGAGTTTCTTTATGAAATTAAGCACCAGAATCACAAAGCAGAGTTGTTACATTTCACTTAATGAATGTTCCAAAAACCCCAAATTATGTTTATCTAACTGAGAGGGAAAAGGGCAAAATGGCTCACACCTATATCTACAAATGTGATGCCATGACTCAAATGTTACCATACAATAAGCTTATTAGTTCATAATAAGAACCAAGCAGTGTGTGACCCTTGTAAAATGCTATTAGAAGCAGGGTCCACAGTCCACTGATACATTCAAGGTGCTGTGGAAACTACAGCGTCAGGCTGCGAATGAACAGCAGCTCTAATGGAGAAAGCAAATTAATATGTTTGTTTACCAGTTTAAATTTGTGACAGTCAAGGTTGTGAAAATGTGGCGGCTCACATTCAAGTTTCAAATGTCCAGAATAACATAAATGCACCGCACACAGACACGGCTTTTTTATACTTGTACAGTATGTCTCCTTTCTCGGAATCTGAACATGTTCATGAGTCGTGGTATCAGACATCCTCCGTCAGATGCTAAGCCTTTATACGAAACTCAAACACGGGGGCACTGCATTTGTTTGAAAGGTGACTCAGCAGCCTCTAATGGCCAGCACACACTCAAACCCTGCATACTTGCTGTCTCTCAGGCTTCTTAGTGTCTCTCATTGGTGTAATAGAGAATAGCCATTAAAACCCAGAGGTGGAAATGTTTTAGAGAAATTGTTGTCCTCAATATTCTAAGGCTTTTAAATGATGTTTCTTATTCTAAATGCTGCACTGTTCTGCTTTGCCTGTTTAAAAAATAGAATGTGGCTATTTTTTATGGCTGACTCATTAACTGTTGTGATTCACACCATTTATGGTGGGGCAACAACTACTACTTGTCAGGAGGTTAATGTAATAGTTAGTTATAGTTGGAAATAGCGGGGGTGGAAAGCAGGCGGTGAAAGTGCACCAAATGATAACGCAACAGCATTAACATGTAGCAATTGAAAACCCAATTCAACATCAAAAAGTGGGAGCATGTATGAACTTTGCACAGGCTATACTTTGATATTTAAAAGCCCTATGCAACCAACTACACACAAAAAAGTTGTATGAGAATAAATATTCAGCTACATGCGTTTGTAATTAAGATTGTAGGGGTTTAGCGCTTGGCCCGGCCTCAGCATAAACACTAATGTCAGGCCTCTATAAAAGAGACAAAAAGAACACTGTTCTTCTGTAGGTTATTGTATTTTATCAAAAGTTTAGTCTTGAGTGTGGTTTGGTTAAGTGCTTGAGAGACTTATTTGGCAAAAAAATACTTTTATGTTATACAATTCAAGGCCTTACAATAGGGAGTTAAGGTAACGCTGGAATGCAGCACGCATCTGTTGGGCATTGACATGTCGAAACACACACTCAAAGGTGAGTGGTGAGATAGAAGTTGGACCTTTCAGCTGCTCTGCCAAGATTCTCAATGAACCAAAGAGAAATCACACCTCAGTTTTTCACACCCAAACAGTCCCTGTCACCACTGAGCAGGGAGAAGTTGTTCTTGGTCTCTCAGCAGACCAGGCCAACAGGCTGAGAGGAAAGGAACCAGCACATAATATTATGTGTGTCTGAGTGCATGGGTGACTGAGTATATACTGTATGTCTGTGTGCATGGGCTGTACATCTGTGTGTAATGTATACATGTGTGTGTATACATGTGTGTGTTTTCCCAGATAGGATGTTGTGTACAAAAGGGCATTATTTAACTTTTTACCTTAATAAAAACTCCATACATTCATATTGTATTTTTTAAATGTTTTTAGAAGATTGTATGACCTCAATTTAGCCAAATCTACATTTTGACTATGCTAGCACTACATTCAAACACTGCAGTAATGCATTTTGCAGTAGCTTGCTGTTAGTTCAACTACATTCATATGTGCATAGTCGTTCAAGTAGTTAATAACTTATTTTTGTGTTTTCATATACTCAAACTACCATTTTGGCCCAGGCTTATTTTAGTTTTTGGTTTATCTATGACCTGAAAATAAGTGTTCGCTTTTTGAAATTAACTCAATTGAGTTCAGTTCAAATATTTTGGTTGCACTTTGGTGGCAATCTTTTTGGATAAGATTGGTTTCATTTTGCATAACATGTAGTTTCAATTAATATTTCTAAGTACTTATATTTAAACACACAATTTTTCTCCCTTGATTAACTTTGCTGTCATACTTTTTCGAATGCTTTCAAAGTAGATTGACCAACACTTATAATAATTCTACTTTTTCTCTCAGGCACTGGGGAAAGTGGGAAGAGCACATTCATCAAACAGATGAGGATTATCCACGGCACCGGGTATTCTGATGAAGACAAAAGGAGTTTTACTAAACTGGTCTATCAGAACATATTCACATCCATGCAGTCCATGATCCGAGCCTCGGAGACGCTCAAGGTGCCCTACAAATACGAGCTCAACAAGGTAAATGAGATCCTCTCGCTCAGGCCATTTCAAATTCCTCAACTGAAATAACGATTGTTGTGACTACTGTAAATAATCGTTTGGGATAAAATACGCTACAAAGTGGCCCCAATGCCCTTGTATATTTTTAGAGTGCAGTCTATCTTATTTGGAACAGCCATGCATTATCGTTTCCTGTCCCTTTTGACACTTCCTGTGTCCTTACAGCACTCCAGCCCTTCATTGCACCCTTTGTGTATTTGTGTTGTACGTTTCAGTGCACTCAAATATATGAGGGCAGATATACACTCAAATACACATATGCAAATACACATTTGAGACCTTCCTTACACTACTCACCCAAAATTGATCTCACTTTTCCTTAAATATTCTGTCTGCAGGTCCTTTTATTTCCTACTTTTCACCTTTTTAATCATAGTTTTGGGAGCGGTTACAGTAACCAGTACTCACAGTTTAGTCCCTGTGAGAGTGACAGGAGAAAGTTGAGCATAGTCGTCATCAACTCTGCAACCTTCTTCATTTATTTATTTTATAAATCAGATCATTTGAGGTGACAGCTGACCACACTACTTCAGCTTCTCCCCGCCTGGCCACAGTCACAGTCACATCGCTCGTTGAAAGGTTTTGTAGGGATTTGATTACGAGGGGCTGATAAATAATTGAGTATATTTTAATGTGATATCCTGAAGTCAGATTATAATCTTAGGATGTTGGGAACAGGACACAGTCAAATTCTTTATTGATATTCACAGAAAAAGGGGGATAGAAATGTACTTTTCAAGGTGATACCAATATTGAATATATACTAATATTTGAAATTGCTGATATTATAACTGTGTGGGAATATTTTGGTGTGTTAGGGTTGATTTGCTCACACCTTCAGCACTGGGGCTTTTAAATGGCGCCGCATCTTGGATTCAACTCGAGTAGTCACTTTTTGCGTCTCTGGTGTAGCGGGGTCATTGTCCATGTGAGCTTTCGCTTCCCAACCGACATGCTTATGAAGAATGAAACTGAATGTGTGGTTTCAGCAAAAGTGTCTCACACATTTGTCTCAATATAAACCAAGCACATCCCTCAAATAATCAAATACATAAATAAAGTTTAGTACAGTTCAGTACTCAAAAAAAGTAAAAACATATGACAATGCCTGTAATACTTTATACCCAACATCCCTCTGCCTTCATAAACATGGGGCTAAAATGGGAAGTTTGATACCTCTGACAAAGGAATAGACTGACAATACTAAGGAAGTGAAAATGAAACCTGTTGATCGTGTTTACACTGGCTGTGTCCGTGTCCGTGTTACTGTCATGATTGTAGGCTTATCAAGCCCACCCATGAACGAAATATCTGTATATCCTGTTTTATATGAGATCTTAATGTTCACTTTATGATGATCTTTTATATTTATATTTGTTTATTGTTTGAATTAGTGCAGTATGCGAAATAGAAAGAATTTCAGGATTCATGCACATGTTGATCTACCGTCATGGGACACAGGAGAATTAAATGGGAATCTGGGGCGGAAACACGTTTCACTTAATTGCCCCGGTGGGATTTGGGCCTCAGATTTGAGATCTAGGCTGAGCCTGGGGGTGTAGAGTTATTCCAGGTTATGTGAGTGAGTGAGAAAATAAACCAGGGATAATTAGGACTACAAAACTTGATTGTTTTTGATAGGCACTGTTTTTAGACTATCAGAAAAGATTTAAGTTTTGGTAAATAAAGAATGACCTTTAGTTTGGTGTTGTTAAGTAAAGATGTGTGTCTCAGAAAGTCATGTCAGTTTTTGTCTTTGTTCTTTTTCCTCCAGGGCCATGCCAACCTTGTGAAAGAGGTGGATGTAGAAAAGATCAGCATGTTCGAGAATCCCTACATAGATGCAATCAAAAGCTTATGGAATGACCCAGGCATCCAGGAGTGCTACGATCGAAGGAGGGAATACCAACTCTCAGACTCCAGTAAATAGTGAGTATAGACCGAACAAACTGAGGCTAATAAAATATCTCACAGCAGACTTTTTGAAATAAGATAAATCTGAAATACAAAACTTCCCAGCAACCACTACAGTTATCAGGATCAATATCTAATTAGGTTTCACGTGCAAGAAATGTGCCTTGTTGGTGCATACATAAACAAATTAAGATAATTTAAAATTGAAAGATACAATTTAATATTGAAAAATATATACAGTATATTAAAAAATAAGTTACAAAAATGTGTACAAGAAACATATATTCTGGAGGGTTTCCGTGATGATAAATAAATGATTAATTTCCTTACTCTGTGACCATAGTTACCTGAACGCGTTGGACCGGATTGCGCTGCCGTCCTACCTCCCCACCCAGCAGGATGTGTTGAGGGTTCGAGTCCCAACCACGGGAATCATTGAATACCCGTTTGACCTGCAGAGTGTCATATTCAGGTCAGTCAGGAGATGTATTCAGAATCAGAAATAATATATGGCCCTTGTGTACAAAGCTTAACAACAACAACAACAACAACAACAACATATGTTTATCAGTACAACTGTTCAAGTTAGATTAATGCTTTCACTAATCCAAAAAATATAACATTCCCAAACTTTTACATTTAAAAGGAAAATAGCATTCTTTTTACCCAACTAAATATACCTGATTTAATTGTATTGACATAAACAAATTGATATATAAGCACAATAACGCTGTTTTATCTCTATTTTGAGATGTTTACATTTTATAATTGTTTACTTCTACCCTTTTAATTTCTCTTATGTGCAATGCCTTGTCTTTTATGCTGCTGCAACGCAAACATTTCCCAAATTGCGATCAATAAAGTACATCTTATCTTAATCTTATAAGCTCGTAAAATATCAATTACACCAATACAGCCAACTTAAAGCTTTGTAATAGCACCGGGCTGAGCTTTTGATTCTTCAGTATATATTACAGCAAATTCCCCACTTATGTAATATCAGAAGTAGTACTCGTACTCACAATGCTGATATTCTGCTTTGACTCACACCCTAGGATCAATAGTCATCACATTTGAATCACTTTTGTTTTGTTTGTTAGGCAAATATCTTTCCTTAAAATTGTGTTGGGAAGAGAATCAAACAGATTAGCAAGCATTTTGCTCATAGTGTTTTCTCTGTCCTGGGCGTTGCTGCCATGGCAGGATGGTGGATGTGGGAGGTCAGAGGTCGGAGAGGAGGAAGTGGATCCACTGCTTTGAGAACGTCACCTCCATCATGTTCCTGGTGGCACTCAGCGAGTACGACCAGGTGTTGGTGGAATCAGACAATGAGGTGAATAATGAAAACACACACACACACACATTTCACAATTTAAAATGTAAAACTCTGAGCTAAAATGTTTTGTTTTGGGGATCTTAATTTCACCTTTTCAAAAACATCTATTAAATCACTTTAGTATTGCATGTGATGTGGAAGTTGAGTTCCTCTGGTGATGAAAAGCTACTCCTTATTTAAAACAAGGGAAATCAGATTCTCCTCCGGCCTGGCTGCCCTCCACCTTTTTTCCCTTGGAAAGCATTTGTAAATGATCAGCCAGCTGTTTTGAATACCGCCTCGGGCCAAATCACCTTCTTAAGAGGATATAGCATGTGTGTCAGTTTGTGTATTAATGAGCAGCTGTGCGTTCATTATGTGAGTGTCTCTGTTTTTGCGCCCATGTGTTTTTCTCCCTTTGTTACTGCAAGCCCTGTAAAGTGATGAAAAAGAAGACATCAGCTGCATGTCCTCCTGCGTGTCTTAACATTAGTTTGTATAATATACTGGAGATATTCTTAATACTCGAATGTACCGGCAATTTGATATCCAAGGCTTGCTTTCAGAATGGTTGTTTAGTTCAATTAGACACAGAATTAAAGTGCAAGAGCGAAATTAAACTCTTAAAGGCACCTCAGCGTTCCTGCTCTCCCTCTGGTGCGGTGAACGATTATTAAAATCTGTCCTTAATGAGTATGAAAGACTGTTGTTTTAATTAAATAATTATCTCTCGCTCTCTCTCTCTCTATCTCTTTGTATTTTCTCCTCCCCTCTTTCTCTCTCCTTACACACACATCCACTCTCTCTCTGTAGAACCGGATGGAGGAGAGTAAAGCTCTGTTCAGGACAATAGTCACGTACCCCTGGTTCCAAAACTCCTCAGTCATTCTCTTCCTCAACAAGAAGGACCTTTTGGAGGAGAAGATCATGTACTCCCATCTGGTCGACTACTTCCCAGAGTATGACGGTGAGTGACAGCAGCATGGTGTCCACTCAGTCCAGCCCAAACCTATCAAACCTCTAAAACAAGCAGGAAGCTCCTCTTAGCTGCTAGTTTGCGCACTTGAACTAGAAAGATCTTGCTAATTAAAAATTCATATGATTCATAAAAACTAAATAGATAAATAAAAGTTGATTTCAGAAATGCACTGCTATTAAAACACCAATATTCACATTTACTGACATGTGTTACTCCATAGGGAGAATAAAAGCAATAATGCATGTGCAAAATATATACTAGTTATTAAGTTGTCCAATTGTGTCGATTCAGCGTGTGTAAAATACAATTTTTAAGAATCATATTTGACCATGCTGATGGTGTTTTTTCAAGTCTTGTCTTGTCAATGATTTTGTTTGTATACATTAGTATCGCCTAGTCAGTAATACTGCATTATGCTGGCAGAAATAACACCTAAAGACCACTATTAAGAGTGTTAGATTTTGAGGCTGCATGATGTATCGGTCAGCTTATCAGTATCTGTCAAGAATTGCTTGAAATGTCTCCTGACAGAATTCTTCCTGATATATTATGCAGTGTTTGATATATTAATGATATATTTGTTAATTAACAAGGTGCCCAAGTTTAATAATTCCTTCCTTACAGATAGACATTACATTTAATTTTGTACAGTATCACCCTATTTACAAAGGATCAAATTAAGTTAAACGTTATTTTTCTCTCAAAGGAACAATCAACTTCTAATCCCCATCAACATGGATGCACCAGGGTTCATTTTTTGTTAACAAAAAAGCAGTTTTTTTTAAATACATGTAAATACAAATGTAAATATCTACATCTCCAGAGTAGAAATGAGATGTTTGGATTGCAATGAAAAAAATTAAACTACTGGCTAAAAGTAAATTTTCAAACAATGTGTTACTATGTAGTTCCAACGCTTGCTTCACTTTAGATTGAAATGCACCAGCCTGCAAAATAATCATATTACATTACATTTCATTTAGCTGACGCTTTTATCCAAAGCGACTTACAATAAGTGCATTCGACCAAGAAGACTTGAAGAAAACAGAATCATATAAGTACATTAGGTTTCGTAGAGCCAAACCATTCTAAGTGCTACTCAACTGGCTTTAGATAAGCCAGTCCTTTGTTAGTATATAAGTGCTTTTTATTTAGTTTTTTGTTTTGTTTTTTCATTTTATTGCTCAAAGTGGAGTCGAAAGAGATGAGTTTTCAGTCTGTGCCGGAAGATGTGTAAGCTTTCTGCTGTCCTGATGTCAATGGGGAGCTCATTCCACCATTTTGGAGCCAGGATAGTAAACCAACGTGTTTTTGCTGATGGGAACTTGGGTCCCCTTCGCAGCGAGGGTGCAGCAAGCCGTTTGGCCGATGCAGAGCGGAGTGCACGTGCTGGGGTGTATGGTTTAACCATGTCCTGGATGTAGGAAAGGCCAGAACCATTCACAGCATGGTACGCAAGTACCAGTGTCTTGAAGTGGATTCTAGCAGTTACTGGAAGCCAGTGAAGTGAGCAGAGGAGCGGTGTGGTGTGGGAGAATTTAGGAAGGTTGAAGACCAGACGAGCCGCTGCATTCTGGATGAGCTGCAGAGGTCGGATGGCACATGCAGGTAGACCAGCCAGGAGGGAGTTGCAGTAGTCTAGGCATGAGATGACGAGAACCTGGACCAGAAGCTGCGTCGTTTTCTGGGTCAGGAGGGGACGTATCCTCCTGATGTTGTAAAGAGTGTATCTGCAGTAGGGGTGCATACCGTTTCCCGGTATTACCGAAATAACTAAAAGTGAGGCGTAATATCCTTAAACTCGTGCCCAAACCGTCAGAATTACGATGTAAATTTCGCAGTGAAACTCCGCAAACGAATCACTTTAGAAAATCTAAAGTGTGGCTGCATATGACTGCCAGTCTGAATGGTGGGGTCTGTAACCACTGCAAGAAGTTTATTTCTGGGAGAGGTGGCAACACATCCAACCTCCAACCAATGCTGTCTCGTATGGCAACCAAGTACCTTTGTGTTCAGGGAAGCAGCGTGCCAAACGAGAGAGTGTTCAGTTCAGCAGGTGATATCCTACGCTGTGAAAGGGCCCGTTTGCATCCAGAGAGCAGATATGCTCATCTTCTTGAAGATGAATGCACAAAACTGAACTGTGGTGGGATTTGTTTTCTTTCATCAGGCAAATGTTGATTTGAATGATGCTATTTGTTTTATGTGCAATGCCGAGATCTCATGATCCTTTATGTGTTCTCTGGTCAGTCGAATCTCAGGTTGAATATTGATTATACTGGTGCTATTTTCTTTTTCCATTGACAAGATGTACTATGGTTGCCTGATGGTTGATATAAATGATATTGCAGAATCTGTTTTCTTCATAGATAACGTGTTTTTCATTGTTTGTTCAGTACTAAAAGGTCCAAGTTCCACAATTTAATTTAATATTCATTTGACATGTTAACTATAGGCGCATTCACACCGCAGTACTTTTCCCACAAAGGTCCATGAGAACTTAGTTAATCAGAACTCTTTAGTTCTCATGAACTAAGTACAGATCGCGTTCACACCGGAATAAGTTCCTGGGGAAGGATTAGGCAAATGAAGCCGCTGACGTCACTTCTTCTTCTTCTGCTTTGGGTTTACTGGCGGCCTGCAGTTGTTTGCGGCCTGCAAAACAACTTCACAGAATATACTGCCACCCGAAGTCCCCGGAGTTGGGGACTGGCTTCAGTAGAAGCTGCTGGGACTCCCAGCAGCTTCCACTGAAGCCTTCCGAGTAAATCGACAGAACGCCGACACCTCCTCATCTCCACCGCTCCCATGTTTTCTTTTGTGTTGCCATAACTTAGTCTCTCTGCGTTTGTGCGCTGGGCTAATGCTAATAATGCTAATGCGAGGATAATAAAATGGCGGCTTCACAACACTTTTTGTTTTACGGGGCGTGGTTTGCATTCCGCCCAGCCAATCAGACATAGGAACCTTTTTCTCCCACGAAAGTACCTGCTCTCTAGCAGGGACGGAAAAGGGGGTACAAAAGGTTCTGATAATTTTAGTTCCGGCTCTTTTTGGTGTGAACGCGACATTTCGGAACTATATCGGAACTAAAGTGGGAAAAGTACTGCGGTGTGAACGCGGCTATTATCATAAAGTGCTTCATGGGAGTAATTGCAGGATGATTACATTGTTCCCCTATGCAACATGAAAGTATCACGATATGTATCGGTTGAGTATCGGTTGAGTATCGGTATCGGTATCGTAAAAAAGTCAACAATATGCAACCCTAATCTGCAGCAGCGGGTTGTTGCAGCAATATTGGCAGTGAAGGACAGGTTGTTATCTAGGGTCACACCCAGATTCCTTGCAGTCTGAGTCGGGGAAACAACAGAGGGGCCGATGTTGATTGTTAGGTCAAGAGTGGGACACTCTTTTTCCGGAAGAAAAAGCAGTTCAGTCTTGTCAAGGTTGAGCTTGAGGTGGTGAGCAGACATCCACTGAGAGATGTCTGCTAGACAAGCAGAGATGCGTGCGACAACCTGGGTTTCAGAACGGGGAAAAGACTAAATTAATTGAGTGTCGTCAGTGTAGCAATGGTATGAAAAACCATGCGGGCTAATGACAGATCCGAGCGAGTTTGTGTACAGAGAGAAGCGGAGGGGACCGAGGAAAGAGCCCTGAGGGACCCCTGTAGATAATTGACAAGGGTCGGACTCGGACCCTCTCCAAGTTATCCTGTAGGTGTGGTCTTTGAGGTAGGAGGTGAGGAGGGAAAGTGCAGAGCCTGAAACTCCAAGTTCTTGGAGAGTGTGAAGGAGGATCTGATGGTTCGCCGTGTTGAATGCAGCAGACAGGTCCAGAAGGATGATGACAGAGGAGAGGGAGGCTGCTTTAGCAGTGTGCAGTTCCTCAGAGACAGCAAGGAGAGCAGTTCAAGTGTTTTAGACAGGAATGGGAGGAGAGAGACAGGCCTGTCGTTTTTAACATCGGACGGGTTGAGAGGGGGTCTCTTTAGGAGAGGGTTTACTCTTGCCTTCTTGAGACTGTTTGGAAAGTGACCAGAAGTTAGAGAAGTATTGATGAGATGGGTGAGAAACGGTAGAATATCAGGAGCGATAGTCTGAAGGAGGTTTGAGGGGATAGGGTCCAGAGGACAGGTGGTAGGGCGGGCAGAGGTAATAATAATAATAATAATAATAATATATAATATTTTTATAGCGCCTTTCAGGAAACCCAAGGTCGCTTTACAAGTCGGGTATGGGGGGGGAAGTAGTGGAAAAATAAACCTATTAAACTAACTAGTGGGGAAAGCCTTATTAAAAAGGTGCGTTTTGAGGGCTTTTTTGAAAATGTCCAGGGTTGGGGCGCTGCGGATTTCGGGGGGGAGAGAGTTCCAGAGGGTAAGAACCTCACTTGGAGAGAGCGGGGAAAAGGAGGTCAGTGTGTGGGTGAAAGGAGGGTCTGGTGACCCAGCGGTGAGTAAAGGTGAGTCGGAAAATGAAGAGCGAATATCATCAACCTTTTTTTCAAAGTAGTTAACAAAGTCGCTTGGAAGAAGGGAGGAGGGGGAAGGGGCTCTGGGGGGGTCAAGGAGGGTGGAGAAGATAGAGAAAGTGCTTTTTGCCTGAGAGATTGAAGAAGAGAAAGAGGAGAGGAGAGCCTGATAGGTTAGGAGGTCATCATGGTGTTTGGATTTCCACCGTTTCCGCTCTGCTGCCCGAAGGACGGTTCTATTAGCACGCAGTGCGTCATTTAGCCAGGGAGCAGGAGGGGACTGACGAGCCTGCCGAGATGTGAGAGGACAGAGAGAGTCCAGAGAGGATGAGAGAGTAGAGAGGAGAGTTTCTGCAGCAGAGTTTGGAGGCAGAAGTTGGAAAGAGTCAGATGAAGGGAGGGCTGAGAGCACCTGAGGTAAGAGTAGAGGGGGAGAGGGAACAAAGCTTACGGCGGACAGGTGCAGAATTAGAAGAGATTAGTTTGTTATGTTTGGAAAAGGGTAGAGAGAATGTTATGAAAAAGCGATCAGAGGTGTGAAGCGGGTTTACAGATTTACAGAGAGGTTAGAAGTAGTGCAGTTCCTTGAGAATATGAGATCAAGGACATTGCTAGCTTTATGAGTTGGTGGGGATGGAGACAGTGAGAAAGCAAAGGCGGTTAAAATAAATATTAATTCAGATATCTTCTCTGTCTGGAGGTTGAAGTCTCTGAGAAGTACAGCGGGAGGGCCAGTTTCAGGGATGTGTGAGAGGAGATTATCTAATTCCTCCAAGAAGTCCCCCAAGGCGCCTGGTGGACGGTAGAGAACAACAATGGTTACTTGTATAGGATGGGTTACTGTGACGGCATGGAATTCAAAGGAGGAAGGAGTGAAGTTAGGTAGCTCGAAGAGGGAAAAGCTCCATGTGGGAGAGAGCAGGAGACCAGTGCCACCTCCTCTGCCAGTGGGTCTGGGTGTATGGGAGAAGGAATATGCTGTGGAGAGAGCTGCTGGGGTGGATGTGTTGGATGGAGTAATCCAGGTCTCAGTGAGAGCAAGGAAATCCAGAGACTGCAGGGAAGCGTAGCCAGAAATGAAGTCAACCTTAGGAACAGCTGACTGGCAGTTCCACAGGCCACCTGTAACTAGATGTTGGATGTCAGTGGAGCATGTGGGATAGACGAGAGCAGGCTGGTTACAACGATTAGGAGATGCACGAACAGGAATGGAGAATATACACATGTCTTAGCATCCTAAGACATATCCTATCAGAACAATTTTTACCTTACCTTCTGTAGTGAAATGCATTCATGGAGCATGTCTTCACCTCTGCAGGTCCCGCGAGGGATGCCCAAGCAGGACGGGAGTTTATCCTCAAGATGTTTGTGGACCTGAATCCAGACGGCGATAAAATCATCTACTCACACTTCACCTGTGCCACGGACACAGAGAACATCCGCTTCGTCTTTGCCGCCGTCAAAGACACCATCCTGCAGCTCAACCTGAAGGAGTACAACCTGGTGTAGAGGGGAGGGGGCTGTCAGCGGGAGAACCCCCCACACACTGACTGAGGCAATCTGTGAAAACATAGATCATATACACACACAAAAGAAAATCTGAGAAATCGAATGGTTGCATAATAATAATAATTTATTTGCCATTTGTTGATCTCTTGGTCCTCAAGAGTTAGGAAAGTAAATGTTATTTTGCTATTTAAGGAGTTGATTAAATATATGGAGCAGGAGGAGGGCAATGCATTTAAAGTATAATGGTTTGCGGGGATATGCTGTTGAATGTTAACAGCAAGGATCCTCATTTCTAGGCTTTGCGCATTGTGAATTTTTGTTTTTCGATTTTTGGCCTAAAGAAAGAAACTACTTTGTGCATTCAAGGTTTGGCAATTTTTTTTTCTGTCAGTTTGATACATCAGAGCTGGAGCAAATGCAATGCGCTCCCTGCCTCCTGCCTTTTTATAGCCAAGAAGAAGAAAAAAGGTTTTTCATTCCTTTCCTTTCCAATGTAACTTTCCCATTGGTTCATTCAGAAGCTTCGTTCCGGCCGTTTACCTTAGATCTATAATTGACAGCTTTTATTTTCCTGCATAGGACTGATTGGCAAGTCTCTCAAGAAATTGGCATAAACTGTGATTTAAAAAAAATGCTATATTGATTTGGTATTGATAGACTCATATCGTTATTGTTTCTAATACATTGCATTGACTTTGGTACCATCCAATGAGTACATTAAAAGGGGAAATAGCCCAAGTCTTGACAGTGACAGGCTTTTAAAAAAAACTTCTGAGCACGCCTGTTCTACACAGATGGACGTGATTATTTATGTGACTACGTTGTTAAATGATTATGTTAAACTGTGCCACATTAACGCTTTTTATTACGGTGATCTGCATATTTATTGCCAATGCCAAAACTATTCAAGAACTAGACTCCACTTTGTGATGTTTACTACTCAGATGAAATGATTAGTGTTGAGGACGGGAACAGGAAGTGTTAATGAACGCAGACTTGTCCCTTATTGATCGATCGACTGATTCCTCCAATTAATATTCAACACAGTCAATAGTACAGCCCCCCCCTCACCCCTGCTCGAGCTGTCCAATCACAACCCACTGCAAACCCCTTCTCCTAGCATATATACCATCCTGTCACGCTTTAGCTTTGTCTTTATTACACTTATCACAACCCGGCTGTCCTGACTGTTGTAAGTCAATAGCAGTGAAGAATACATTTAGCTAATTTCTATGTAAAAGGGCACAGTGTTGATGATCAGTTTGTACCAAAGTAAGCCCTTCTTCTTTCTGATTTGCAATTATTTCATTCCCAAGCTACTTAAAGTATTTTTTGTAACAATTCCCTAGAAAGTAAGCCTGTAATTTACATGTATTGAGGCATAGTGCAATTATGAACGCTATAATCATTGTACATACATCTCTCTATATATATATATATATATATATATCGCAGCATCTTTGTTGGCTTTGTAATCATTACCTTTTTGGCAGATTGAATGTGCAGTATTGCAAATATGTATCTATGTAATTGTATTGTATGTCTAATGGCTAATTCATTTTTGGAAGAAAAAAATATGTTATTTACATGTTTGTTTTTGTTTCCTTTTTTTAAGAGGAGAATGTAAATGTTATGTTTTGCCAGTTTTTCAGCAAAGAAACATTGCTCAGCTTCATAACGGCATAAAGAGGAGTATTATTATCCAACAATACATTGATTGGTATGCCAGCACTTAAAGCAGCTGGTTATTTAATTTACTTTTATATGAAAAACTGCAGACTGAATCCAATCCACAGGGCTAATTTCAATAGTTTTTAACTGGCTTCAGGAACATAGCACTTGTCATATAGGTGTAATCACATCACCCATTGATTCTTCTTTATATTTAACTGTATGACACAGTGTCACCACAAGTATTTGTCAACTTTGAGATCTCTTAGTGTTTCGCACATCTTGTGATCCTTAACACTCCACCACCAACCACCTTTAGTGTGTTTTATTTAACAAGTAGTGCTAGAACAAGGTAGTCAGGTTAAATGTTGCTTTGTCTCAGATTTGGTATAAAATCTTAAAGATGTGATGTTATAATCTGATATGCCATCACCTTTAAACACATGGACCTACACCCTGATAGAAACGTAGTATGTCAGTCCCATTCACAGGTGCTTTTATATTTCTTCTTGATTACTACCATTTAATTAAAATGTACAGTATTATTTTAGACATTATTTATAAGATGACAACATAGGAGAAGATACAGATCATGTGTACATATTGCCTTATTAAATAAGCTGTGCCTCTGAAGTCCCATACAAAGTCTGTGTTTTTATGAGACGTGAAGCTAGTGTAGCTGATAAAGTCCTGTTGTGCAGCTGCAGGATTGTTTGGTTTTGGCTCGGTGGTCCCTCTTTGTTATTCTGTGCTGTAAGAAGCCCTGGGAACGGCTTTAAAAACGTAACTAATATGACATCATTACAGGAAACTAAAAGAACATCATGAGTGAATTGTGATCCGAACACACTTTCTATTGATTTCACAATGTTGTCAAATCAGATTCATATCTTGAAATCCATGTGCGTTGTAATGCCTTGTATACATGTGACTAGGATTAAACAACATTACATTGTGCCACAATTTCGAGTGTTTTCGGCCATATTTGGCTTTGGATTGGCATCTAACAGCCACTTTGGCAGGAAATGTGACCTCCCACATAGATCCCGTTTTCAGATATTTAAGCTTGCTGGTGAAATTTCATACCAGGATGATTGATTGTGGGTGGGCAACAACCACTTCAACAAGCTAATTTAATCTCCAATTCCCACTCAGTCGGCTTAAGGTAAATCTTACAGTAACTACTAACCAACAGCGTGGCCTAACAGGATAATGTAAGGGGGCGGACTCATCACATATTTCACTAAAAGCTTAAACTGTTAATGTGGTTCTGCTAATCGAAGGAAAGGTTTTGAAGCTTGACTGTTTCAACCTATCAGTGTCGATGATCACTTGTTGTAGAGTTGCAGTAATCAGTAACTTGTGTGCCTGGCTGCTGTTGTAAAGTGCTTATTTACACTGTCCCTGCTACTTCAAAGGAAAATCCTTGTTTAAACAATTCACACACTTTATTCAACCCGCTGAGCAGAAACCACCCGGACACATTTCTAGTGTTACATAAAGCAAAGGTGAAAATACCATCTTTTTACATCATAAGAAATAATATTGTACTAGCAAAAATGAAATTGATAATTGGATTTGTTTAATTATTTGAAGCACAAAGGGCTGTTTCGACGTGTCGAGAGTGACTTGTCAATGTTCACATCATTACTCTGAGGGAGCACATGTGAGTTGTATTTAAACAGGATTTTCCTTTTAAGAGAGTGCAGACTCCAGCTGGTGTTGACTTGCTGACACACATTGTTTTAAACCTTCGCTGCTGTTCACATTTCCTGCAGTATGTTTAAGAGCAGCGTACATATTGAGGACAGGGTTATGTAGAACTGCAGGGCTGAGTTTGGGAAAAATAACTTTCCATAAACTGCTCTTTTTCCCTCTGCTTTCATCCTGAAGATTTGAAATTCAATCACATGATTTTGAAGTATTGCTATAATTTTGATTTCCAATCATAAATGTGTAACATGTTTCCTGTATCCATAAACTGGCACTCTTTCAATATGTTTTATTTTAAGTGTTTTAGTGATACAGCTATCATATCTAAAATGCCTTTAAAACGATATCATTACTTCACTCCATAATGCCAGATGTCCTAAGTTAAGTTGTATTTGAACTTTAATTTGTATTACAAACCTCTGTCAAGCACTGAAAATGTAATTAAAGGGAAAACAGTTGTGGTACTTAATTTGCAGAATCATATCATCTATAAAGTTTAATACAATGTTTGCCCCTTAGAGTTAAATTGTCTTTCTTCCACTGGTTTTCGGAGGTAATTTGCACATTTGGAAATAGTCAAAAGCAGATAAGAATAACAACAAAATACTTAGAAAGATAGGTGAAGTTGCCTTGCAGGAACCTGTGTTTACTTCCTGGTTTGAAATACTTAACACCACCATAAGTAATGTTAGAAACTTTTGACTGTACATTTTTCAACAACTCCAAGAAGATTGATCACAATTCGTAAAATCTACTGCTTTTTAAATCCTCAAATATTTGATGTTTATATACTAAATGTTTCTCTCACAAAACACATTTTCATTAGTCAGATTCACTGAAAATTGGAAGTTCAAGTATCGGTTTGACAAGCGCATTGAAGGAAATACAGCAGCCCATAGACCCTTCCTAATGGACTCAATAGAAAAGTGAAATCTTTGTACTTTACTGTTCCCGCTGATATTAACATGTTCAGTCTTTCTGTTTTTGTAAATGTTCTTGTTGCAAAGCAATCATGATGATACAGAGTGGACTGGACTTCTCTAAAATATATGTATTGAGAACGTTGTTGCAAAAGAGGACACAAGTGTGGATAAACAGAGAGTACATTGCACAAAAAGGCCTAAAGACAGCTTGTAGTTATTTGGTATAACCTTATATTTGGTATTATAAGGTTATCTGCTCCAATACTCAACACCACAATTCATTTAAATAGTTTGAATTGTGAAACACACACACACACATTATATTCCTACATGATCAAACATTCACTTAACAAGTACATGTTAACCTGTATCTTATTTGTATTTTCATGAATTCATTTGAGTTTTGTTACATACTGTACGCATACTGTACATTACTGCTCTTGCTTTGACCCAAAACTGTGAATACTTCACTGTCGTCTCCCACAAGATTACATGTGTTGAAAATGCAAAGTTGCTCATACACAACTTGGGCTGGAGTCTTTCCTATCAAGGGCCATTTCAATTTTTGCAACATCCTTCGAGGGCAATACTAATGATTGAACTCATAACCTCTGTAATCCTTTTTCTCATGGTTAAATCGACTGATCTCGCACAAAATAGCATAATAACAGATTGACACATTCATTTAAAAAAACTTTTTTTGAATTCCTTAAAGACACCTACAGTACATTCACTTTCATTAAGCTTTCTGGATGATTCAAATATATTTATGTTATTATTAATTCATTCAGAAATGTTAACATTCAGTAAAAAATAAATTAAAAAAAGTTTATTTGGTTTTGTTAAAAATAAACAACATTGAAATCTGTCATTTATGTGCTAGCTTCTGTTTCCATAGGAACTACATCCGTTTGGTTAAATTCTTTAGGCATAAACAAAAGAGTTTTGATTGAATCATTTATCCTATGCGTTGTGTGGAGTGAAATAAGATGCTTTTGCTGATGGAAGGATTGAAGTATCCTGAGGTACACAGTTTAAAGAAAAACAGCCCCTTCGTGCAAAGACAAAAAGCAGATTTTGTGACAGTGTTTATTTAATTTTTAAATGAATCATGGCTCGGATACAGAAGAGAAGAAGCCTTTACACTTATTCTGCAAAGTAAACATGACGGAAACCAAAAGTGATATGATCAAGCTGAGGATTTGGAAGTGAATAACCTTTATTTTAAGTTTACATTGAAAAAAACAGAGTTATGATTGCAACATTACATTACGTTTCATTTAGCTGATGCTTTTTTTTTTAACTCGCAACCTTCCGATCTTCACCCCACCTCACTATCCATTAGACCACCACTATCCCCAACATCTTTATTTTAACGTAAAAAATAAGTAAAACATGTTCTTTGTTCTCATGGTGATGTCATCATTATGATGCCATCATGATTTTGTCATTCAATTACATTTAGAATGCTGTTTGCTCTCATCTTTTGAACAGAATGATGTAATCGTGATGTCACATTCCATTTTCAAAAATCTTGCAAATGTGATTAACATTCAGAAGATTTAGGAATCCACTTTGACTCAACTCAGAGAGCATTTGCAACATTTTACAGCAAAAATGAGTCAACAAATCCAGGTGAAAAAGGATGACATACTGTCCAGCGGTTCTGCAAACTACCTAATTTTGGATTTTATTGGAGAAGGTAGTTTTGGCAAAGTTGCAAAATGTCGCAACATAAAATCATCCAAGACTATAGCCATTAAGATTCACAAAGACATAAAACATTATGTTACTGAAGTTAGAATGTTAGAAAAGGTCAGGAAACTTGACCCAGAGAAGAACAACTTGGTAAGATTTATTGAACAATTCATATTCACAGACTCTCCTTGCCTTGCATTTGAAAAGCTGGACAAGAACATTTTCAACTTTATTGTACAGAGAGACAAGCCATTATCGCTTAATGAGATCCGCCCCATCTCACAGCAGCTACTTGTTGCATTTGAGGCCCTGAAGAGCATTGGCATCATTCATTCAGACCTTAAATTAGACAACATCATGCTTGTGGACCAACGGATTCAGCCTTTAAGGATTAAATTGATCGACTTTGGCTTGTCCATCCCAGCTTCCGAAGCAAAAGTAGGAACTAGAATGCAAGCTGGTCCGTACCGATCACCAGAGGTTTACTTGGGCCTCCCCATTTCTGAGGCCATCGACATGTGGTCACTGGGATGTGTTTTAGGAGAAATGTATCTTGGTAACAGGCTCTTCTGTGGAATAACGTCATACCAAGTGATGAAAGCCATTTGCCGTCTGATCGGTCAGCCAGGAGACCACCTGCTAAATGCTGGGAAGAAGAGCTCAGAGTGTTTCAAAATGGTAAACAAATTCAACCATACAAGATGGAGACTGAAGACGCCACGGGAGTACAAGAAGTCAAGCGATGTCTCGAGCACAATTATAAAGAGACCTTTTGACAAGCTCAAAAGTTTGGATGCAGCAGTAGAAAAGCACTCAAAGAAAAATGACAAAGTTGAGTATGAGGACAGGATGGCATTTTTACAACTGCTTAAACAGTTACTTGACTTGGATGGTAACTCGCGAATCACGCCCGAGCAAGCCCTGACTCACAGCTTTGTAACAATGGGTCACCTGAAAGAGGACCTGGGCTGCAGCTCTTATTTACCAGAAACTGTTTCAATGATGAACATCTGCACCCAGAACCATTCTGATGCATCAGATGTTCCTGTCAATAATTTCATGAAGTCAACTGACGCGATTGAAGAAGTCTCAGAAACTGAAAGCTCCAGTAATGCAGACACACAGCCGAATGTTTTCTGTCAAGATCCTCTAATCACACCCAAGACTTTGATTGCCGACAATTCAAATCTAGAGAAGTCAGAGGACCTGGGCTGCAGCTCTTTTTTAAAAGAAGCTAGTAGGTTGATGAATATTTGCACCCTGGATCATTCAGAGGCATCAGATGTTCCTCTCAATAAAACTGACATGAAGTCAACTGATGCGAGTGGCGTAGTCTCCAAAACTGGAAATGCCAGTAATGCAGACGCACGGCCAATTTCAACTAATTCCAACGATGGTGCTGCAGCTGCAATCATACCTACTAATCAGGGCGATGACGACACAACGTGGGCATGTTTACCAAAGAAGCTCAAATGTTTTCAGCGAGTGAAAAGGGGAGTCGTATAACCCTTATCAGACGTTTTTAAGAAAGAAGCTCCTCTTTGACTTGCTCTATCAAAATAAGTCGTAGAAATGTGTCCACAGACATTCATTTTCTCCCTGCCCCGACGTATGGGTTTCCTCCAGATGTTCTGGTTTCCCCACATCAAATAAATAATTATTAAAATAAATGCAAAAAGATATACAGGTTATGTAGAGCCACCCAACTACAGAACGCGTACAGTCCAGCTCAACTTCTCATGGGGAGAAGGCTTCGCATGATGGTGCCAACATCACCGACCTGGCTGGATCCTGCTCTCAGATAGGAACAGACCTTCCAGCTATAGATGCAGAATAATCCTCTAAGGTCTGTTGAATCAATGGCAGTCTACCCATTGATTCTAAAAAGGGGAGATGTGGTGTTGAGTAAAGGAATAATGTGCAGCACGGCGGTCATTATGGGGGAAAAAACCACAGACAGGGTGAACACGGAGCCCGATATATATATATATATATATATATATATAATAAGGTTCAGATAGGAACAGACCTTCCAGCTATAGAGGCAGAATAATCCTCTAAGGTTTGTTGAATCAATGGCAGTCCACCCATTGATTCTAAAAAGGGGAGATGTGGTGTCACGTAAATGATAATGTGCACAACTTGACTCCCAATATTAATTGAAATTATTTTAATGACTTAAAAACGATCGTATTTCTTCCGCTAAGAAAAAAAGGAACTCTGTTCCACGGCGCACCAACGGCTGGAACTGCGACAACAACAACTTAAGGCAGCACTGTCCAAGTCTGTTCACAGTTTCTGATCCACTAACAAGTCCTTAAACACTCCAGAGCCCATACCGTGTTCCTGTTAGTGTTGACTTCCTGTCAGCCTTCTTCAGTTAATTTAACTGACGTCCAGCGCTCCGTCTTGTAACCTATTTTCCTTTCTCTCCCTTGATCCTCCTTAGCAACAGTCCTTACAGTCCTTGATAGCGGTCTCTACTACTGTATTAACATCCTCTCACATGTTCTGAATTGACCAATCAGAATCGAGTCAACACCTAAGCCGTGTAATAACTGATATATATATATAATAAGGTGCAGATAGGAACAGACCTTCCAGCTATAGATGCAGAATAATCCTCTAAGGTCTGTTGAATCAATGGCAGTCTACCCATTGATTCTAAAAAGGGGAGATGTGGTGTTATGTCAGGGATAAATGAAAAAAAAATGTATACAGGTTATGGAGAGTCACCCAACTACAGAACGGGTACAGTCCAGCTCAAGTTCTCATGGGGAGAAGGCTTTGCACGATGGTGCCAACATTACCGACCTTGCTGGATCCTGCTCTTCCCAACAGTGAAGCTGTACTGTAGCTCTGCATCATAGAGGGACCAATGAGAAATCAGACCAACTCACCGTCATCTCACCCCCATGGACTCCTCATCAGAAGATGGGCTCAAGAGCAGAGTGCTGCAGGAAATACTAGGTTGTCTTATACAATTGACGTTACAATTTAGATTGTTTATTAGGAGAGAAAAGTGTTGTTCATCAGAAGGAAAATCGTTTACAGTTCCATGTGAGCCATTAGCATGGTGTATTGACACAGACATATCCTAAGGTTACATAATGGCTCATAAAGGTCAAATGTTATTTGATTATCTCAGGTTCAGATAGGAACAGACCTTCCAGCTATAGAGGCAGAATAATCCTCTAAGGTCGGATGAATCAATGGCAGTCTACCCATTGATTCTAAATAGGGGAGATGAGTAAGGGATAATGTGCACGCCTTGACCCTTGATCCTCCTTAGCAACGGCCATTACAGTCCTTGACAGCAGTCTGTTAACAACCTGGCACATGTTCTGAATTGACCAATCAGAATCGAGTATACAACTAAGCCGTGTAATAACTATATACGGTTCAGATAGGAACAGACCTTCCAGCTATAGATGCAGAATAATCCTCTAAGGTCTGTTGAATCAATGGCAGTCTACCCATTGATTCTAAAAAGGGGAGATGTGGTGTTGAGTAAAGGAATAATGTGCAGCACGGCGGTCATTATGGGGGAAAAAACCACCGACAGGGTGATCACGGAGCCCGATATATATATATAATAAGGTTCAGATAGGAACAGACCTTCCAGCTATAGAGGCAGAATAATCCTCTAAGGTCTGTTGAATCAATGGCAGTCCACCCATTGATTCTAAAAAGGGGAGATGTGGTGTCACGTAAATGATAATGTGCACGACTTGACTCCCAATATTAATTGAAATTATTTTAATCACTTAAAAACGATCGTATTTCTTCCGCTAAGAAAAAAAGAACTCTGTTCCACGGCGCACCAACGGCTGGAACTGCGACAACAACAACTTAAGGCAGCACTGTCCAAGTCTGTTCACAGTTTCTGATCCACTAACAAGTCCTTAAACACTCCAGAGCCCATACCGTGTTCCTGTTAGTGTTGACTTCCTGTCAGCCTTCTTCAGTTCATTTAACTGACGTCCAGCGCTCCGTCTTGTAACCTATTTTCCTTTCTCTCCCTTGATCCTCCTTAGCAACGGTCCTTACAGTCCTTGATAGCGGTCTCTACTACTGTATTAACAACCTGTCACATGTTCTGAATTGACCAATCAGAATCGAGTCAACAACTAAGCCGTGTAATAACTGATATATATATAATAAGGTGCAGATAGGAACAGACTTTTGAGCTATAGAGGCAGAATAATCCTCTAAGGTCTGTTGAATCAATGGCAGTCTACCCATTGATTCTAAAAAGGGGAGATGTGGTGTTACGTCAGGGATAAATGGAAAAAAAATTATACAGGTTATGGAGAGCCACCCAACTACAGAACGGGTACAGTCCAGCTCAAGTTCTCATGGGGAGAAGGCTTTGCACGATGGTGCCAACATTACCGACCTTGCTGGATCCTGCTCTTCCCAACAGTGAAGCTGTACTGTAGCTCTGCATCATAGAGGGACCAATGGGAAATCAGACCAACTCACCGTCATCTCACCCCCATGGACTCCTCATCAGAAGATGGGTTCAAGAGCAGAGTGCTGCAGGAAATACTAGGTTGTCTTATACAATTGAAGTTACAATTTAGAGAGTTTATTAGGAGAGAAAAGTGTTGTTCATCAGAAGGAAAATCGTTTACAGTTCCATGTGAGCCATTAGCATGGTGTATCGACACAGACATATCCTAAGGTTACATAATAGCTCATAAAGGTCAAATGTTATTTGATTATCTCAGGTTCAGATAGGAACAGACCTTCCAGCTATAGAGGCAGAATAATCCTCTAAGGTCGGATGAATCAATGGCAGTCTACCCATTGATTCTAAATAGGGGAGATGAGTAAGCGATAATGTGCACGACTTGACCCTTGATCTTCCTTAGCAACGGCCATTACAGTCCTTGACAGCAGTCTGTTAACAACCTGGCACATGTTCTGAATTGACCAATCAGAATCGAGTATACAACTAAGCCGTGTAATAACTATATACGGTTCAGTTAGGAACAGACCTTCCAGCTATAGATGCAGAATAATCCTCTAAGGTCTGTTGAATCAATGGCAGTCTACCCATTGATTCTAAAAAGGGGAGATGTGGTGTTGAGTAAAGGAATAATGTGCAGCACGGCGGTCATTATGGGGGAAAAAACCACCGACAGGGTGATCACGGAGCCCGATATATATATATATATATAATAAGGTTCAGATAGGAACAGACCTTCCAGCTATAGAGGCAGAATAATCCTCTAAGGTTTGTTGAATCAATGGCAGTCCACCCATTGATTCTAAAAAGGGGAGATGTGGTGTCACGTAAATGATAATGTGCACGACTTGACTCCCAATATTAATTGAAATTATTTTAATGACTTAAAAACGATCGTATTTCTTCCGCTAAGAAAAAAAGAACTCTGTTCCACGGCGCACCAACGGCTGGAACTGCGACAACAACAACTTAAGGCAGCACTGTCCAAGTCTGTTCACAGTTTCTGATCCACTAACAAGTCCTTAAACACTCCAGAGCCCATACCGTGTTCCTGTTAGTGTTGACTTCCTGTCAGCCTTCTTCAGTTCATTTAACTGACGTCCAGCGCTCCGTCTTGTAACCTATTTTCCTTTCTCTCCCTTGATCCTCCTTCGCAACAGTCCTTACAGTCCTTGATAGCGGTCTCTACTACTGTATTAACAACCTGTCACATGTTCTGAATTGACCAATCAGAATCGAGTCAACAACTAAACCGTGTAATAACTGATATATATATATAATAAGGTGCAGATAGGAACAGACCTTCGAGCTATAGAGGCAGAATAATCCTCTAAGGTCTGTTGAATCAATGGCAGTCTACCCATTGATTCTAAAAAGGGGAGATGAGTAAGGGATCATGTGCACGACTTGACCCTTGATCCTCCTTAGCAACGGCCATTACAGTCCTTGACAGCAGTCTGTTAACAACCTGGCACATGTTCTGAATTGACCAATCAGTATCGAGTATACAACTAAGCCGTGTAATAACTATATACATAATAAGGTTCAGATAGGAACAGACCTTCCAGCTATAGATGCAGAATAATCCTCTAAGGTCTGTTGAATCAATGGCAGTCTACCCATTGATTCTAAAAAGGGGAGATGTGGTCTCCCTGTGCTACCTCAATGCCATGAGGTTCATTTACATTGAATTTCAGGATGACAAACCTCCCGTCTCTCTCAGGGATGCTCTCTCCCCCTCCTTAATAGGCTTATTGCATTACGCCAAACCATAACTGGAAAAATGCAGTTATTAACTGATCTGCTCAATTAAACAAGGAGAAAAACAGACATAAGGTGAGCACAGGTGTTTGGGTTACGTAAATGATAATGTGCACAACTTGACTCACAATATTAATTGAAATTATTTTAATGACTTAAAAATTATCTTATTTCTTCTATAGAACTAAGCCGTGTAATAACTTATAATATATATATATAATAAGGTTCAGATAGGAACAGACCTTCTAGCTATAGAGACAGAATAATCCTCTAAGGTCTGTTGAATCAATTGCAGTCTACCAACGACTTGACTCCCAATATTAATTGAAATTATTTCATGGAGTTATCTCCCTTGATCCTCCTTAGCAACGGTCATTATAGTCCTTGACAGTGTATGTACTACTGTATTAACAACCTCTCACATGTTCTGAATTGACCAATCAGAATCGAGTATACAACTAAGCCGTGTAATAAATTATATATATTGTTCAGATAGAACAGACCTTCCAGCTATAGAGGCAGAATAATCCTAAAAGGTCTGTTGAATCAATAGCAGTCAACCCATTGCTTCCAAAAAGGGTTGTGGTGTAATTGTGTGTGTTACTGTGAAATAGCCAATAGTATTAAGCCCTATGGGCGCGGTGCAGTGTCGTCATCCAGGTACGACATGCTAGCATGGTAGCTCTGTGATATTTTCAACGTGCCCAACCAAATAAAGACTCACATAAAATATACAGTTGAATTTGTGTGTATTATTGGATAACACAACATGAATCATTCTTTTCAGACGAAGTTTCCATGTTTTGAAACATTTCTCCCAGCAAATTGATCAGAAGTCGAAAATGCACTCATTTACCCAGAAAAACTCACTACACGGGGTGGAAATCCTACAGCATACCCCTGCCCTAAATGTTTTGATGTTAATCTTTCACTGTAAGCCCAATGACATACTGACATGGGCTTTAAGGTTTCTTTGTTATAATGCTACTCTGTTCAATACAAATGCAAACATTTAAATGTAAATACATAAAAAATGTTTACTGGGAATTATGTAAGGCAAGGCAAGGCAAGTTTATTTATATAGCACTTTTCGACGCAGGGTAATTCAAAGTGCTTTACAAAAAAAAAAAATGAAAGACATTAAGCATTAAAAAATAAAAGCTATGTAGATATTAAGAATTCCTGCAAAGTCTTTCATAAATCAAGCCCTTTAAAAGTGTACTTGTTTCCTTCTATAGGTACAATGAACAGAGGTTACATTGGAATCATTTGTTACACCCAAAGTTACGAAAGGAAAATATTGTCTGAAGGCTGAAGATGGCTGACTTTGAATGTGACCATTAAAAAGAACCACTCTAAATTGATTTTCAGAGGCCGGTAACAGCTCAGCTCAATCATATTTAAAAACAGTTTGGTATTATTTCAAGAGCAACAATGCCATTTGGCTTCTTTTTTTTAAAAGCAAGTAACATGTAAAAGTCTGGCATTGATGAATTTAAAATTCCCATAGGTCGCCAGAAGTGTTGGGCCTCCCTATTTCTGAGGCAATAGACATGTGGTCACTGAGATGTGTAAGGATACATTTATTTGGGTTATGACTCAAACACTCATTCATTCATGCACTAACAGTTGTTTTTTCTGACCCCTGGTGGCCATGACAGGATGCACTGAAGCAGGATACTTCACTTCCCCGTTCCCCGTAGCGTGTTTCACGTCCTTAACCCGTCCCCTTTTCATACAAATTACATTTGCAAACAAATCTATTTAAAGCTGGATAACATGTCATCAGCACTAGTTTTACTATATGTTATTAGTTCGTTTTCTTGGCTTTTTTATTTTATTTATTTTGCAGCTTTCTTTGATCTAATCGTACCCCGTAGCCTACCTCTACCCAAAAGTCTACCAAAGTTTGAATATCATGTCAGCGTCATCTCTGTGCGGTACATACATCACAGTGTGCCTGCTCTGGATGTTAACTTCCCATGTTATCCCTTTCTATTTGCAGCCAGCCACGCCCTTCTGAGCAGGCTGGATAAAGTTCAACAAGTGTCCTCCTGCTTTAGACCAACCGCAGCACCTTTCCAACGAGGGTCAGCGCGTTGTATTCTTATATCTGGACGTTTTATTTTAAGAAGGATTCTTTGTTAATAAACGCGGATTCTTCAATTTATAGAAAAAATTCTATAGCATAATTTTTGTAATTCATAAAGGGACATTTTAAAGATGCTCTGCGTGTTTCCCCACTGATCTTGTGAAGCCAAAGGGAGAAGACACCTCCACAGCCTTCAGGATTTTCACGTCGACAGCAGAGGGCTTATTGGAGAGGCAGCAGGTCAGTGTGAACGATGGCTGGATGCTGTGTGTCTGGGGAGGACAAAGAGAACCAGAGGATCAACGAGGAGATCGAGAAGCAGCTACGCAGAGACAAGAAGGACTCTCGCAGGGAGCTGAAGCTGCTGCTGTTAGGTGAGAAACTCTGAGCAGGGATCACACCTGGAGGGGATAACAATGCCTATGATTGTCTATAATACCTCTCACACAAACTAGCTGGCCCTTAACCCAAAGTTAGTACAATTCTGGGGTAAATAATAGACCGGAAAATGTGCTCCTAAAAGGGGAAACTCCATCCTCATCTCTACTGTGCCACATTTCCGGCCAACATGTCATTCAATAATATTTCAAAGTTGAGCTAAAAAATGTATTTCCTGATCACTCCTGGATATGCAATTATCATGACAGGTGGAGCAGCACCCAATGTCCATTAAACTGAATTTAAATGATAATATAATGCAGGAATAAACAGCCACTTTATATACGGGGCATTTATTCTCTATATGTTGAGGCTCTTGATGGCTTGAATATGTGTGACTGCCATCAAGGATCTAATTCATGGGGATGCACAACTTTTAAATCTAACTTGTCTCTACATTTCCTTTCTCCTCATTGCTCTTTCTGGTCTCCGGATGGGGTGTAGTGCGCTCCGGCTTCCCACCGAGCAGCTGCGCGCCATAGCCGTGCCATTCATTGATTTTACGCACTGTGGAGAGTTTTCAACCTTGATTCGTCGAGTCTACCGAAATCATTTAATACCTATCTGCCTAAGAAATACTGAAAACAGTCACACGCAAAGCAAGATTTGACAATTTAAAAATGATATTGTGTTTTTGGACGATAGCTCGATTCTAGCTTACATTTCTATAAAAACCGTCGGAGTATTTGTTCCTTGGTGGAGTGGATCAGTGTGGGCGTTTTCTCTCCTAATATTGGCATTTACTCTAACCTTTTTTTTTTATTAGGAAAAAATATAGTAAAGGACAATTGTTAGGGGGAAATATGAATGTGATGTCCAGGTATCAATTATCAGTACAGCTGATGAGTGTGGGACAGTGTGAGTAACCCAACTGCCCTTATAGTGTCATGAAAGTGATGTTTGAACATTATGGGAGCCTTTATGGAGATGGTAATAATCTAAAGCTTCGGATGCTCGTAAAAGTGTTTCATTTTTGTCACACACATCACTTCCTGGTATGAGTTCACTGACTACAGAAGGTCTGATGTTGGTTGAGAAATGGCTTAAAGCTTGAGCCCCATGTTTGTTCTTTCAGTGCTATATCATTTAACTGCATGTCTTTGGGGACAGTTGACGGAGCAGGGGGTTTTGACCTGGCATCGCACAGCATCCATGCCTCCAACAGTGCTCTGACACCACCTATAGTGGGGCAAACAATTATTTAGTCAGCCACCAATTGTGCAAGTTCTCCCACTTAAAAATATGAGAGGCCTGTAATTTTCATCCTAGGTATACCTCAACTATGAGAGACAACATGAGAATAAAAAATTCCAGAAAATCACATTGTCTGATTTTTAAAGAATTTATTTGCAAATTATGGTGGAAAATAAGTATTTGGTCAATAACAAAAGTTCATCTCAATACTTTGTTATATACCCTTTGTTGGCAATGACAGAGGTCAAACGTTTTCTGTAAGTCTTCACAAGGTTTTCACACACTCTTGCTGGTATTTTGGCCATTCCTCCATGCAGATCTCCTCTAGAGCAGTGATGTTTTGGGGCTGTCGCTGGGCAACACGGACTTTCAACTCCTTCCAAAGATTTTCCATGGGGTTGAGATTTGGAGACTGGCTAGGCCACTCCAGGACCTTGAAATGCTTCTTACGAAGCCACTCATTCGTTGCCCGGGCGGTGTGTTTGGGATCATTGTCATGCTGAAAGACCCAGCCACGTTTCATCTTCAATGCCCTTGCTGATGGAAGGAGGTTGTCACTCAAAATCTCACGATACATGGCCCCATTCATTCTTTCCTTTACACGGATCAGTCGTCCTGGTCCCTTTGCAGAAAAACAGCCCCAAAGCATGATGTTTCCACCCCCATGTTTCACAGTAGGTATGGTGTTCTTTGGATGCAACTCAGCATTCTTTCTCCTCCAAACACGTCTAGTTGAGTTTTTACCAAAAAGTTCTATTTTGGTTTCATCTGACCATATGACATTCTCCCAATCCTCTTCTGGATCATCTAAATGCTCTCTAGCAAACTTCAGACGGGCCTGGACATGTACTGGCTTAAGCAGGGGGACACGTCTGGCAGTGCAGGATTTGAGTCCCTGGCGGCGTAGTGTGTTACTGATGGTAGCCTTTGTTACTTTGGACCCAGCTCTCTGCAGGTCATTGACTAGGTCCCCCCGTGTGGTTCTGGGATCTTTGCTCACCGTTCTTGTGATCATTTTGACCCCACGGGGTGTGATCTTGCGTGGAGCCCCAGATCGAGGGAGATTATCAGTGGTCTTGTATGTCTTCCATTTTCTAATAATTGCTCCCACAGTTGATTTCTTCACACCAAGCTGCTTACCTATTGCAGATTCAGTCTTCCCAGCCTGGTGCAGGTCTACAATTGTGTTTCTGGTGTCCTTTGACAGCTCTTTGGTCTTGGCCATAGTGGAGTTTGGAGTGTGACTGTTTGAGGTTGTGGACAGGTGTCTTTTATACTGATAACGAGTTCAAACAGGTGCCATTAATACAGTTAACAAGTGGAGAACAGAGGAGGCTCTTAAAGAAGAAGTTACAGGTCTGTGAGAGCCAGAAATCTTGTTTGTTTGTAGGTGACCAAATACTTATTTTACCGAGGAATTTACCAATTAATTCATTACAAATCCTACAATGTGATTTCCTGGATTCTTTCCCCCCATTCTGTCTCTCATAGTTGAAGTGTACCTAGGATGAAAATTACAGGCCTCTCATCTTTTTAAGTGGGAGAACTTGCACAATTGGTGGCTGACTAAATACTTTTTTGCCCCACTGTATATCCCAGCAGCAGTGTGGGAGAACCATATGGGCCCTCGGTCAGTGGTGTGTTAGAAAGCCATAACTAGCTGCTGCGGGTGCGCCTCATGCAAAAGTCATGCAAATCCAGCCCAGAGAAGGACGTGAGCCGTACAGCAGGTTTGCCTCCACTGCTCTCTTAGAAAGGGCTCCATTGAATGTATTATAAATCTGATTGAACTTGCTTTGAAAATGAATCTTTACTAAAAGTAAATGACTGACAAATCCTTAACGTCTGAAAAAGAGGCAGGCCTTAGCATCAGGAAGATTCTGGTTCACTGCTGCCAATGATGACACAGATACTTAAAAGAGTTGCTGCGGGGAAATCTGAAACATGTGTGTGTAGTGAGAGCACACAGAAACAAGTCAACAGGCTCGTGAAATTATGAACAGGGGCTTAGCTGTCTGGTGATCAGGAACAACTGTATCATGTGTCCAGAAACTCAGTCATCAAAGCTCAGCATTCAGTATCACTTTTGATTTTCGACATGCTAACTCACTATGTAGAACCTGAACTGATGTGCAGCCATGGTTAGCAACAATACTGTCGAAAATATGTAGCCTAATATGTGTTTCTTTGTATGTAACATTTAGATGTTCAATGAAAATAGATACACATAGTATCAAGTAATCTGTATTATTCAACTTCTGAAAGTAATTAAACAATAACATTTATTTACCTGGACTCAGGGCTCTCAGTGGGGGTCATTAGATGGTCACACTCGGTTCCCCGGAGAGGATGAGTGGGAGTGAAGCAGAATGAAAGATCAACACAAACACATTCTGCCTCTTCTGTCCGTTCGGTAATCTGACATAAAAGCATGTAGGACACGTCAACAAAACTCTATACATACAGTATTGGTTATTTGGTTACAGACTAACAACCATGCAGTCATGTGCATTTTAATTAGTTTAGTATTGATATCAACTGACACAAAATACACTTTTGCTTTGGCTCCCGTTTTACACAAGTAAAAAAAGAAAATCCAGGACTTTTTCTAGGGACAGGAATGTCATAATTATCATTCTCTCAAATGATGGCAACACATTTGTAAAAACATCTTATTTGCTGTAAGTCTTTATTGTGATTGAGAAAAAATGTACTGAAACGAGAGAAAGATTAAATGGAATATAAACGTATACTATAGCTGTAAGATATAAATAATATAGACCATGCTAAACAAGTACATTGACAAAATGTATATGCCTGGCATATAACAGGGACGGTTTTGTGTGATGAAATTCAGTTTGTTGTAGTTTAGTGAATTATTTTGTACCATTCATTTCCTTCAATCCTCCCCTGCCATGTTAGTTTAACTTTAAAAAAAAAGTGATCTGGCAGAGCGTGGCAGGTTATAGTAGTTCTTATCTCGACAACATTAACACCACATTCATTCACAGTCAGCGCGTCATGACGAGGAAGTTTGTGTAGGTGTGAGATTGTGTTTATGTTTAATTGTGTTCGTGTGTCATGTCTACTGACAGTGACTCTCTTTTTCTCTGTGTATGTGTGTGTGTGTGTGTGTGTGTGTGTGTGTGTGTGTGTGTGTGTGTGTGTGTGTGTGTGTGGTCAGCATTCTTCCAACTGTAAATCACCACAGTGCACCACTTTTGACATATACAAACACATTTACATGCAGACGTACACAGAGATACAAATGTAGGCAAATTAACACGCACAGTATTCATGAACATTAACATCCATGTGACCTACTCAAGCCAACAAAATAGAGCATAATGTGTTTTACTTACACATAGTACCACACAGTATCTTTCTCACTGAGTCTTTCCAAACTAAGATGTCCCTGATCAAAGACTAGACATACGATATATGTTTTATATTCATTCAATTTGATTGCTTGTGTCCACTGAGGTAGAACTATTTACTGATAATATTAGTTTAGAAATGTGTGCTCAAAACTTGTATACTTGTTGCTGCACACTTTTTGTATGACTTCTGTATGTGTTTTACAGCATAAGGAAGTTGATAAATCAACTGTAAATCAACAAATAAGTAAATAATATTGACATAGCGAGGAATACTGGAGACCATGTAAGTCATTCTGTTTTGATACTATAACATGGCATCTGCTGAGTCTGATCTGAGCCATTGAAATAACTACATACAATTCTACATTAATGTCTCAGAAGAATAACTAATTAACCTCACATGACTCCTTCTAGGGACTTTAACACCAGGAGGCACAGATGTTAAAAAAAGTGAGGCCTCTCATTTAAAGCTGATTCTCTTAAAACAAGTCGGATACAGGAGATGATCATTTGCCTCCTTCTCAGAGTTGACCTATCTGTCTTGCTCTAACCCCCCTCATTTTCAAGAAACTTGACTTGTAAACAAGATGCATTCAAATATAGACATTTGTCTAAGCCTTGTTTGCCAAGATGGAAAAACTCAAGTATTCGTGATGTCATGCAAAACAGCCAAGAAACTAGAACACTGCTGGCACCACTCAATGTAGCTCTAACACACTTCACACACACACACACACACACACACACACACACACACACACACACACACACACACACACACACACACACACACACACACACACACACACACACACACACACACACACACACACACACACACACACACACACACACACACACACACACACACACACACACACACACACACACACACACACACACACACACACACACACACACACACACACACACACACACACACACACACACACACACACACACACACACACACACACACACACACACACACACACACACACACACACACACACACACTGACAGAATGTTGGTGTGTGTTATAAACTAAGACAGTTAATACATAATGAGTCAGTGCATTTATAATTTATTTCATCATAACTAAAGAGCAGTGTGCATTTCCATTAAAGTGTGTGGAAACGCACACTGCTCTGTTGCTCCATGGCATGTTGGAATAAATATAAAACATACATTTTTGTTCAACTTGATTTTTTAGTAACAAGCTACGAAGAAACAGACAGATGAGTGTTGAAAGATATGACAGGATTTAATCTTCATTGTATCCGACAGGCACTGGAGAGAGTGGGAAGAGTACCTTTATCAAACAGATGAGGATTATCCATGGAGGAGGATACACAGATGAGGACAAGAGGAGCTACGCCAAACTGGTCTTCCAGAACATCCTCACCTCCATCCAGACCATGACCCGAGCCATGGAGGCGCTTGGGATACATTTAGCTGATCCCAATAATCAGGTACTGCTGACAGACTAAAACTGGCTCTTCAACTTTTGAAATCAGTGAGAATTTATTATTAACGTCAAAGTCTGGGGTTGATTTTAGATTCATTTTTTGGCCAAATTGACATGGATTTTCTTTTGTTTAAATGTGTTTAGCACCTTTTAATGATGTGGGAAAATACAGGTATATTCTGACAGACAGTTTAAGAAAAATAATGTTCTTTTTCAACATTTGAGCCGTTTACCGTCTTTTAGTAAAATCCCCTCTGTCTTTGTGTCTATAGAGCCATGCCAACCTAGTCCTTGAGGTGGAGATGGACAAGCTGGAGGAGTTTGATCAAGACCTTGCAGCGGCCGTCAGATGTCTGTGGGACGATGGCGGGATACAGAAATGCTATGACCGGCGCAGGGAGTACCAGCTGTCCGATTCCACCAAATAGTGAGAATTAGACAAACAGGTGTAACGTGTTGCTCAATATTATCAGAGATTCCAGCTCTGCCAAATATTCACCAGTTATTCAGAAGGTTGACAAAATAGTGGGTAATGCTTCATCTCCACAGAATAAGCTCCACAAATAGGTCGATTTAACCCCTCTATGGGAGAGTTGCATTTATTATGATTCAAGTATTTGAGTGTTTTTTGTATTATTATAGGCAGAGCTGTACTGTATCTACCTTAAGACACTGAGGTTAGGTAATTGCTGTTATTTCCTGTACAAATCAATTTGTTATCAACCTGCAGGAAATGTACCTTCAATTCATAACACTCATTCACACTTGGATATTGTTTATGCTATTAATGCATACAGTACATCGATTTAGAATATTGCCATTTGACTACATTAAGACCAACACAAATAAGTAAAGAAAAAAAGGATTGTGTATTTCTTCACGTATTCCTTGAAGGCTTTGGGCATTTAGATCTTAATATTGGTATTTATCTGTACCTTGCTCTTTTCTATCTGACTATAATACAGGAGGTGTCCCTTCGGAGCACAAACAGATGTACCTGCTCATAATGGAACACAAATTAACATAACAAATAATTCAGACATTTTAGATAAAAAGGCATAAGAAAAGTAACTGTTTTTGGCTTCTGGATGCTATTTTTAACTATGTACTGTACTGTAATTGCACTGTGAACTAAAATACTACATCGTTGTACTTCTCTCTTAAAGCAAAACTCTTTTTCTATGGTTTCCACTTTCCCTAACTCTGACTTTGCAATTTACTCGTACAATCCTACCACTTGATGTGAGGTTTTTCTCATGCCCCTTTTACCTGTTTTAATAGTCACAAAATCCCCTTCATGTCAGGTATTATCCATATTTCATCCTCTCCTTGATCTCATTCTCTTCTAATTTTTCAGCTATCTCACGGACCTGGATCGGATTTCTCAACCCTCTTATCTGCCTGACCTGCAGGATATCCTCAGAGTCCGAGTGCCCACCACGGGTATCATTGAATACCCCTTTGACATGGAGAATGTCATCTTCAGGTGAGATATAACACTCCATAAAAACAGGTAACGGCTAAACATGATGCATTGGAACAATAAGCATTAAAGGCGTTGCGTACCTTATCTGTTGTTGTTATGGCAGGATGGTGGATGTGGGAGGTCAGAGGTCAGAGAGGAGGAAGTGGATCCACTGCTTTGAGAACGTCACCTCCATCATCTTCCTGGTGGCGCTCAGCGAGTACGACCAGGTCCTGGCTGAGTGCGACAACGAGGTGAGAATTCAGCTCAGTGATTGGCAGATCAAGTTCCAGACTTTAAACATTTTAAATGTGTGGTCCTTTTTCTTTCTTTCTATGCTGCAATGGTCATCTCAGAACCGTATGGAGGAGAGCAAGGCCCTGTTCAAAACCATCATAACTTACCCCTGGTTCCAGCGCTCCTCCGTCATACTTTTCCTCAACAAGACGGACATCCTCAAGGAGAAAATCTTGCACTCTCACATAGGCGACTACTTCCCGGAATTCACAGGTGAGTTTTTTGCCACTTTATTGGCACACGTAGCTGAAATTAATGCAGTCTAATACAAAAGTACTATGCTGAGTATGATTACTATTATTTGTCCGATTATATCATGTATTCTCTCCATGTATATCAATGAGGGAAGGCTACACAACCCATCTGTATGATGAAGCACAACAGCACCAAAAATTACATCCTACAAAATTACATGTTGAATAAAAAAAAATGTTAAACAAAAACTGAACATTGTAACCTTCATAAAGATAGATCTGCATTTTTATTTTAGACTGGTAGTTTCAGTTGGGTGTACCTTTACCTTTATTAAACACTTAACCCTCCTGTTGTGTTCGTTTTCCCCCCCTTACTTTGCGTTTGCGGTCAAATTTGACATGTCCTGTTTTAACTGCTAGTAGCCTACATTAACGCAAAAACCATCATCACCACATTTCATTTAACACCCTTTCAAACTGTAAATATTGTATCAGACTCATCAGACTACATGAACAACTGCAGTAAATATACAAAGAATAGACAATGAACATGTAGGCTATTGCGTGTGCCAGGTGTGATCCATGTGGGGGGATGGGCACATAAGAGTGGAAAATGTATCAAATTGTTCTGTGTGTGTGTGTGTCAAGTGTAATTTACATGGGGGGATGGGCACATAAGGGGGGAAAACACATATAGTGTATGTGTGTGTGTGTGAGTGTTTGTGTGTGTGTTTTATCAGATCCGGATGGTTACTAATTCCTTTTCTTTATGGCGGTCATTTTTGACCGGGAACAAAGTTACAAAGTTGACTAAATCATCCAAAATGCAATGCAAGTGGTGATCAGCAATTTTATATGTTCAAATGTCTACTGTGAAGGATATCATAAAGCCTTAATGCAATCGAATGTAAAACAAAAAAGTTATGATTGATGAAAGTAGTAAATCGGTCAGATTTGACCCGAACACAACAGGAGGGTAGGCTACACACCCTGTGCACAGAGAAAAATCTGAAGACCAGCATCCATTTAATGTTGGTCTCTTGTTTTGTTACATATTTTAGATTAGGTTTGTCTATTTATTTTTAAATCTTAAACAAATAGTCGACTTTTCTGAAAACATAATGAAATATTACCGACCTTGAATTACAGGACCTAAGCAGGATCAATCAGCAGCTCAAGATTTCATCCTGAAAATGTACCAAGAACAAAACCCGGACAAGGACAAGGCGCTGTACCCTCACTTCACCTGCGCCACGGACACAGAGAACATCCGCTTCGTCTTCGTCGCCGTCAAAGACACCATCCTCAGACACAACCTGAAGGAGTTCAATTTGGTGTAGAGCAGCAGGACGACACATGATAGAAGAAGTGAATTACCTTAAAACAAAACTTCACAGTCAATTGTCTTGGCTTTCTTAACAGTTAGATACACTGATCGATGTATGGTTCTTTAATCCAAAGGTTTAAAAATAATCTTTTGTGCCTGTTCAAATCCAGCCTAAGAGAATATGAACATTTAACAGACATACCTAAACTAATGTCTCGGTAGCTTATTGTTTGAAATGCATCGTTTGTTTTCTTGTGTAGCCTACTGTAGTTTCAATTGGAGCCTTTATAGAAATGTGTTGTACTAAGTTTATATATGAAAATGAGTGTGAATTCATATCTTTGACCTATTGTGTGGGCTACTTATTTAATTAGTTTTTATATATTTTCAGTAAAGAGATCCAAGTAAATAATTTATGCTCACGCAATCGCTGAGTCCCTTTAGTCCTAAAGTCTTTGATTTAATATGATGTGGAATTTTTTTTTTGTTTTAACACTGAGCCACATGTGTCGGCTGTTGCTCAAACGTGCCTTATTTACTCAGGACAGTCACACAAACAATGAGTTTGTTTAGATGTAAATAATCCAAGTTGTGCTTTGGAGGACTTTGCATTTGAAACAAATGCAAATGGAAATGCAAATGCAAATGCAAATGGAGCATTTGAAACACATTTTATTTTTTTTGGAACATATGGGGGAAAAATGGAACCACTGCAGTGAACACTTGATGCTCAAAATAACACACATTAATGGCAAAATAAATATTAAGTCTGTTAATATTTAGTCGAACTAAATTGCGATACAATCCAAAGCAATCCTTTAAAATATACACCAGAGTAAACATAAGCTGTTAATAATTAGCATTCATTTCTTTTAAATATACTTTTCTCTGCATAATTCATCAACATAGTTGGCATTGCATATGTGTGGTATAAAAACATAAAAATCACAAAAGTACAATCTGTAACGCCATAATACAGACTAGTGTGTGAGGATGAGTATATAAAGATACCATATGCGATTAATATACAGCAGATTGATACACAAGAATATAAAAATAGCATGCGGCTCTCAATCATACACTGAGCAGTCTTCATCTTGTATAAAAAACTAGGAAAATGGAGAGTGTTAGAGTAAAATAAAACAGTAGTTTGAGCACAATTTGAATTATATGTGTTACAGAGCCAATCTCAAATTTATATTAGTTTCCCTTATATATAATCCAGTAAAAAAACAAAACAGCATACAACATTAAATGTGCTACAACTGTGGTTCATTTGGCTTCAATGTCATTTAGGCTGTTTCCTACCATGTACAAGACATCTTTAATGTTTAATACAACTGAGAGCTAAGGAAATGACTGACTGAATGCGTTTGATTGAGAATGGCAAACTATGAAAATCTTCCAAATTTCAACAGCTATTCAGGCCCAAGCAGATAAGCTGTATTTTGAAATGTGCGACAGTTTTAATAAAATAAATCATTAAATATCAGCTGAGCATAATGAGTGTATTCAGAGCGAAGACAGTGGAGTGAGTTCAGAGCTTCTGTGGTAAATAAATGTACGTCAGCCGTCTATATAGCACTTTTGTAAGCATGCACACATACACACTATCACGCAGTCACTCGTCCCGACACACACCAACATACAGCCTTGTGTAATTGGACTCAAACAGGGAGGTAAACAACATGAGCATGCGGTGAAGAACAAAGGCACTGACACACACAGACTTTGTGTGTTCTTTTTTCTTTATCATTTCTCGCTCTTCTTCGTTGGTCAGTATTTATGCAAACTTTCTCTTGCATCGTCCAATCTGGCCAGAACCCACTGAAAATCAAGAAACCAAAGTTGGGAATACATTTTGTTCAATCCTTTACTGTGACTTCAGGCTGATGGATATATATATATATATATATCTATATATCTATATATATATATATATATATATATATTGGGGGAACATTTAAGAGTGGCCTTTTATTGTGGCCAGCCTAAGGCACACCTGTGCAATAATCATGCTGTCTAATCAGCATCTTGATATGCCACACCTGTGAGGTGGGATGGATTATCTCGGCAAAGGAGAAGTGCTCACTATCACAGATTTTTTCAGATTTGTGAACAATATTTGAGAGAAATGGTTATTTTGTGTATATAGAAAATGTTTTAGATCTTTGAGTTCATCTCATGAAAAATGGGAGCAAAAACAAAAGTGTTGCATTTATATTTTTGTTCAGTAGGCATTATAGTATGAGTTGTCAACTTACAGTAGCGATCTCAGGAGTTTTGAAGTTTATGATCTTCCCAAACTCCTTAGCGTGGAAGACAGACTTCACTCTCTCCTGAAGTGCACAAGACAACACATTTAGTGCTATAATAATTGTTTAAAACTAGCTATGAATGAGTATAAACAAAGGTTTCCTATGGAGGAGCATCAAGCTTCTGATTTGGATTTCAATATCGTGTTTGTTTTTGTACCTTGGCCTCAATGCGAAGTCGGCGGTCCTCAACAATCATCGGATCCTTGGTGAACTCTTCAAACAGATACTGCCACTCACAAGTCAGCTGGCCAAATGTGCCTTTGGTCACAAAAAATATTCCCCTGGAAAAGAAAGCACATAAAAAAGGGTTAGACAAAGCAACGTATATCACACATCGAGGTTTACACTGTATCAAAACATGCTGTGACGATGATCTGGGATTTAATGATTTCACATATTCACAGGTGTTTGTGAAAATGAGAGGAAAATAAAACGTTATCTTAGAACAACCTGATATGAGAAAGCAGCCGGAAATTCTTCTTCTCACCAGGATGCAGAAACACACTCACCTCTTGGTGATCATGAAGAAGTCTGAATCATTGACCTTGGCATGAGCAAAGTATCTGTACTTGGCAAAACGTCCATTCTCAATTTTCTGGAGAAAAAGAGAAAAAAGTGAGAATGTATATTAGCAAACAGCAAGACCAAAGAACAACTGAATCTGAATTATACTGAAACATAGATTCCAATATATCTGTGCTCAGTGAAAATGTATACAAGTGTGTTCCAAACAACTGCATACTGTAAATAAGCATGAGCTACTCTGGTCCTCTGCTGAATGAATGAAAATGTTGAGGGGTGACGAGGAAAAATGGGATGAAACAAAGACAATGGCAGGTAGAAGTTGTAATGTGAACATTTTATTGAGAACAAGAGGGCAATGAAAGACAGAATGATAAAACAAACATAAAGAAATAAGGACAAAGACAAATTAAAACAAAAATGATAATGAAAAGTGTTGGACAATGACTACATCTCTGAACATAAGAGGGTTTGTTTTGTAGCTTGTGAGAAAATGATGAATGAAAAGAATGGGTTTTAAATGATAAAGGATAGACACTCAAATATGAAGAAATCTCACATCAATTTAATAAACAACTAAATACATAAAACACATTCTTAAATTACTGAGAGGCTCTTCATTGGTTAATTTACTTGAATCAAACTTGTACTACACTAATGCTACACTACAGCTATCTTCTAGCTAGTCTTCCTCATCACCAGCTCTACACCATTCCCAGTAGGCCAGACTCCGCTGTGGACACGACGAGAGAGAAGAGTGAAGGTCAGAGAACAAGTTTCTACTCGCAGCTACACACAGACAGCTGTCACAGCAGATTAAAGACAGAACACCACTCAGACCAAGGTGTGCATTTGTCTCTCTTCTATCAAATAGTTATTCTGTTGTAAATATCATCTATTTTATTATTTAGTCTAAATACCAAATGTTTGCTTCTTTCCAACTGCTTTGCTGTAAAGACTTTCCCACCCAAAATATATCAGTATAAAACTATAAAAACTATTTGAGCCTATCTACAACAGAAGCATCCAGTAAGCATAAAACCTGTTTCTAGCACATAAACACACTAACTATCAAGCTTAACAAACCTAGGCTAGGTCTAAAGATGGTGATACAGATGGGCGACAAATTAAAGGGAAAAACCTGTATGAATGATTGGGGTCAATGGTCACTGAATGATGTGAATCAAACACTATGTCTCTCAGGCTGCGGCCCCACGAGGACGAATTCGGTCGTTTGCGTTACTGTTTAGTGTCATATAGACCGTTCGGCCACACGAGGACGACCGAATACGGCACTAAACGACTGAGGAAACGACAACGGGTCCCAAGGTGGATAGAAATGCATACGCCACTCTCTGGGGGGTCAAACGGCTCCGTGTGTGCGCCCTATACGGACATTTTCAGACCACTGATAGTGATTGCGCAATAGCCCCGCCTCTCCCCACCTCTTCTGCTCACCTCCGCTTACCCCGCGCCAGTGCTGAAGTGTTTCGCCACCAACAACAACAACAATGGCGGATCGCAGAGTTGCCATCGTGCTCCGGACGCTATTGACCATGCTACAGTTGTTTGTGCAACATCTACAGCAATAATGATGAGGCAATAGCCCCGCCTCTCCCCACCTCTGCTGCTCACCCCCACGTCAAAGTAAACTGCACCCTGAATTCAGATTATTTATCTTTCTCTCGCGAGTGAAGTCTAATCTGACAGGACGGAGACACGCAGCTCTGCTCACCTGCAGCTCCTCCCGCTGCAGCAAAACACACACTTCAAGTCAGATCATCGCCCTTAGCTATTTTAATTACCTCTCAAACTAAACTAGTTATAAATATGTTTATTTTTACAGTCGGCCGGGTCACTGATTACTGTATGAGCTGCTGCATGAGACAGACACTGACGCTGTCCGAAGAGAAGGAGGAAAAAGAGAGGCTCCGTGTATTTTATCATTATATTATATAGAGTCGTTATTCATTTGTTTTAAAGCTCAATAAATAACAAAGAAGACCTTTGACCGGCACTTTTATAATTTTGTTCGGAAGATTTCAACTTTAATACACGCTGACTGGCGAAAAACTCTGCCGGGTTCCCTCGGCCCCCACCGCGGAGAATAAACAGAAGGGCAACCATGACAACCATGCTTCTTCGCTGCTTTTGTGGAGGAAGTTACAGCGCCACGTAGAGGCTCCTGCATATGTACTGCAGCTTCTCCAGCGGTTGGAGCTAAACGGAGCGGTCTCGTGTGGACAGACACTATCCGGATAATTATTGCATGTGGACCGAAGCCGTTTGCGATTGCGTTTGCGTTAATCCTATGCGTTTAGCCGTTTTCGTCCTCGTGGGGCCGCAGCCTCATAGACCTCTACCAAACTGAAGTCTTGGACTCTCCACTACCATCATCCAACATACCAACATAAATGTTGTGGAGGCTAGCTGTGACCCTAAACTTCACCAAGGCTCTTTCATTTGTCACCTTTCTGTAAAGCTATAAGGCAAACAGTGTAGCTCTGACCTGAAACTCATATTCACAAACTTCTACCCACTCCATCCAGCTCGACCACTACATGATGTCAGCACAAAAGAAGTAAGCCACAATTTAAATATAGCTTAATGGAGCAGAACTGAAACCCCTCAAAGCTTCACTAAAATGTCCAAACATGAGACCCTTTGTACGGAAACAGCAGCTCCCAACCACATTCAGCTGTTCAGTGCTGTCAACAATATGGTTAGCCAGATGGCTGCTTCAGGTACTTTGTTTAAACCTTGAGGACAGCAAGGGCATCCAAATGAAGCATCATTTGCCAAACAAAATAAGTCTAATGTCAAAACACTAACAACAACAACAATAATAATAATATGGAGAAGGAACAGGTAGATACACTGCACAGAGGCTTTGCTGCAGTAAAATACAAAACATATTTCAGTAAATCTTGGCCTTGGAACTGAAATAGTTATGAAATGTCTCTATTGTTGCTCATGCTTATTTACTTTGGTTGAAAATGTGTAATTTGACCTTCTTAAAAACACATAACAGAGGCACAAAGGTGAATGAATCAATGATAACTGAGCTATATTAGGATATATGAGCTACATTAAGTTTAAAGATCTTACACAAAAAGGATCATGGTTAACAAAATCAATCAATCAATCTCTGTGCCTTCCTTAACGCTCACACCCACAACTCCACTAGCAGACCTAGGCATTTTCTGTGTGTGAGTGCAACGCATTTATGATGTAGTTCCCTGTCATTGATTACATTTACAAAATTCCGTTGTATTAAAATGATTGTCACAGAGCTTTTCCTAATCTTAATGAAATACAAATATTAGCTCCATGTTATTTGCCTAGGGGCCTATACTACGAAGCTGGTTCAACCTAACCTGGATATGTTTGAGTTAGCCGGTTGGCCTAATCCAAAACATACGCGCTCTCGCTAAACTGTACTAGGACGCGGGTTATCAAGTGGATCGCTCAAGCCAGCCGTGTCCTATCTAGTTAGGTGCGCGTTCACATGAAAGGGGTGGTATTTGGAGCATTCGACCAATCACAAGCATGGAGAAGCGCACTGACAGCGCAGCGTCATACTTCCTGAATGAAAAGTGAACTTTAATATTAGTCAAAAATGAAGAAGTTAAACTTTAAACATCCATGACTTAAACACTTTATCCAGGATAAAAGCCACATAGCTGCACCTGCAAGGTGAATACAGCTGGAAAAAGTAAAAGTGTTTGAATGCGTACATTAACAGGTTTATGATATCACTGCCCCGTCTAAAACACGATCTGACTTCAATTACATTTGTCTCGAGTGTTTCGTCAACTTATGTGTTGCTTAAAATAATACTTCTGCATACAGTATGTGACACTGTGAGTGTTGCACGGCCAGATACGGCTCAGCTGACTCAGATAAGGAGATATGATACATTATGAAGTGATATGCCGCGGACTGTACTTAATGTTACTCTGATCCGGTTACTTATGTTGTGGCCGATATTTAAGTAAGCTTTCTTAAGGCTAATGTTATAATAGTCAGATTGCTCTGAAGATGGGAGGTGATATTCTATTCATGTTCACGTTCACACAGTCGGTGATTTTTGCCGGCCGTCTTTCCTGCAACGGCAGCTTTTCTGTATTTCCTTTCTCCTGTAATATGACTTGATCGCTTTAAAAACTCCGCACACTGAGCTCTGATTGGTCAGCAGGCAGTGCTTTCACTGAGTTGAGCTCTTAGCCTGCAACCTAGCCTGGTCCCGACCAGGTTAGCTGCGTGCTTAGCATATATTACCATGGAGATCTAGCCTGCTAAAAAGAGAACCAGCTTCGGATGACCGGAAAGCCGGAGTTTCCCCTGAATTTAGCCGGCTAAGCGAAAATCCTGCTTCGCAGTATACCCCCCTGGTCTGACTGAGGACAGGATGAGGTTGTGTCTTACCTGGAGCATCTGGCTGCCGAGTCCCTCCCTCTCCTTATATGGGCGTATGACTCCATCCTCGTGAATGAAACGCGGCGGTCGCAAAGAGGCGATATCTTGTGAAGTCTCTGCTGCCCTGAAAAAGAAAAACAACTGTCTTATGAACTCTTATAAATCCTGGATATATATATATATACTACATAACTGCAAACACACACAATGGCTATGGCAAACATTTAGATGTGCACACACACCTAAAGAGCTCCTGCCATGGCCCAATGAGCAGCTGTAATGAAGCTGTTTTTGTTTGTACAACTACTGAGCATGGTTTATTTCTGGAAACAGGCATGGCTCAAATAATGATCTTCTTACATGTTTTGGTGTTAAACTCTTTTGTGAGTTTAGCACAGATCCACATGTCCAATGTACGTGCAAATATGCAAACATACACTGGTGTTGTAAAAACATGAACACTGTAGCACATTTGAATACATACACACAGTAATGAACTAGGGCTGCACTATACCAGGAACAATTGCGATAACTTTGTTGATTATTGCTACAACGATCTAAAATGCGATAAAAACATGTACAAATTATAAAATGTACTCAGTTGTGCCTATCTGCAGCTTTCAGTCAACTGCTTGAAAACAAAATAATGCGTGTTGAATAAAACAATTAAAAGGAAATACATTTTTAACATTACCTTATTGAACATTGAACTGAACACAAATGTTAGGCATACTTTATTTTCTTAAACATACCCAAAATACGCAGTGGAATAAGACAATTTATCTTCTTATCGTGCAAGTTGACATGTTGATCACCTTAAAAAAACATGTTCAACATACCTCTTGATCCCTTGGAAAGTACTGCTGGCCATGTCAATAATGCCTCCGGTAGGTCTGGCTACAGCACCAACCAGACCTTTCCCAACACCCTTGAAAAAGCCGGCTGCGCCCTCCTTCTGTGCTCCTGAAAAATAACGCATCATCAGATATCATCAAGTTCATGGAAACTGATATAAAGATCTCCTGACATAAACACAGCTCGTACACTGTTCCAGTAAAAGTACAAAATCCACAACAACAATATTTAGATATATGTCATTTCAGCCAATAAGTCGTCATATCAGCAGGCGCCGAATGACCTCGGTTCAACTCAACATACCTTTGATAGGTTTGGTGACAATGCCCGTGATGCCACTGACAAAACCCTGAAGGGGGAAACAAAACACAATTACCAAGTAGCAGCAGATCATTCATTACTTTACATTTTCTAACATCAAAAGGTATATACAAGTAACATGTAATATTTCTGGTTCATTAACACAAGTTTGAGTACGTACAGACACTAATCCCTTTCCTCCCCTGGCCAGCCCCTCTCTCAGGCCACTGGGTTGTTTGTTCATAGCTTCTCGTCTTTTCTGCTGGTACTCCTCGTCCATCGTTATGGCAGCGACACCCTTCGCCATGGCTCCAGTGATCCTGGAGGCGGCACCTGCTATTCCCCCTGGAAGGCACATAATAGTGTTTATAGTTATTATTTCTTTCACACGTCTATTTTTTCTTGAACATCTCTTGTGGGAGATATCGTTACTATTTTCTTCTTTCACTGTCCCTTCATCTTCTGTTCATATGGCAAGGGAATTTAATTTAAATAGCACATTTCTGATTGCACAACAGGTCAACGTTCAAGAGTGCTGCAGGAATGAGACGTGAAACCTGGCTAACCCATCCCAAAGTAGCACAAACACATACAATAATTAATCATCAGCCTGAGAAAAAAAGAAACATGTTAAGCTAACTTTTGAATGTAAACAGTAGTGAGAGATCATACATCTCATATTCGTTCGAATAACAAAAGTACCGGTACAAAATGTGTAATTTGCCTACACAAAAAACATTGAATAATTCCTGACAAAAGGAGGAATAACGTGTTTAAATATCCCTTTATTTACCACAGATATCCATTTCAGATTTCTGCTAAAGCGATCAAAATACTTTTTTTATAAGCGCGCCATACTTACCTACAGCTCCTCCCACCAGAGCCTTCACCCCCAGAGCCATTCCTTCAACAAACTCCTCAGGCCCCTGGATGGCTCCCTGAAGAACCCCAGATAACAGTTATACATGAAGAAGACTTAAAGACAATATCTCTGCTGCTTACAATCTCCAGAGTCATATATTCAAAGTTAGAGTATTGTGTATATGTTCCCCTTAAATAATAAGAATTCAAAGTAAGCTTTTGGTTTTGAATGCCTCAACATTGATAGCCTATTTTAGCATTACATTCCTACCTGATACGGCTCATAGAAGAAGGCTTCCACGCCCTCCGACAGTCCTCTGATCAGCCCGAAAGGATTTCCAAGTACATCCAGGCCCAGCACCAGCACATACATCTGTTTAATAGCCTGAAATAAGCAAAGATAAAAACTGGTAAGCTCAATGGTAGCCAGGATCTGGTCTTTATTCATGTTATTCAATAAAACCTTGAGGAACTTACAAATAAATTCAATCTGAAAACATTTTATAATCTTGGCTTTTGTCCTTGTGCATGTGTGAATGTGTGTTACCTGCTTGGAATAATGCCTGATGACCTCCCATTGTAGCTGCTGGGTGGTACAAAACCGGAAGGTCAACTCAAAGAAGGCCAGCCTGAAATCAAATATTAAGGACTCTTTCAGCAACAAATCACACAAAAACAAAACACTGCTCCTGCGTGTCATTTATGTGTATTCTTATTTGGGCCTTCAAATGATTCTTACTTGAAGACGACGTCCTGCACATCTGTGAGCGTGGCACCGATACTCTTCAGCAGCAGGTTCAGGGACTGGACAGGGATGAGTTCCTTGTCTCTCTTCTCCTTCATGCCGTCTTCCCCTCCCGTACTCAGAGATAAACTCAAGTGCAGCTGCAACAAAAAGAACAAAACATGACTAAGCGTGGCTGTTTATGGAGGTTAAGTCACAACAGAAACACGTTATGTAGTTGGGTCTTTGTTGCAGTCTTGTAGATTTTGATGCAGTTATATTCATGTTTGATAAGGATTTATTTCATTTGACTTTTCCATCACTTGTGGTGGAACAGTGGTGTTTTTGCATTTCCTAACTATACTGTAGTATACAATTTACAAACCTTGATGGGGGAGATGTGGAAGTACTCGTAGAGGCTGATGGGAGAGGTGTCAGCAGCAGAGACATGGTTCAGTTCTGTCTTTATGTACTCTATGTCCTTCTCGAACAGTTCCACCTAGTGGAATAAAACAAGCATTATTATACTGGCATAGACAACAAAAGTCAGAATGTATGACTCTTTAGATGTAACTTGTGTGTCCCAGATTCTAGACAAAAGACTCTTTATATGAGAGTATCTGACCTCCTGTTGTGAGCTCATGATGCTGGCGTTCTCAGGAGTGAACAGGTCCAGGATGGCGTACAGGAAGCCCAGATCGAGCTTCAGGTCCATCTCTTGGATCAACACCTTGAAGTACCTGAGGTGGACAAACATTTCCATCACAGCTTTGAAGTTGAATGAAAGAAAACAGTTATTCCAGGAAAAGATTGAAAAGAAAATAGTATTCAGATCAATGAAATGTTAGAGAGTAAGGAGTAAGACTGAGCACAGAAACGGTATAAAGGCCAGTGGAAAGACACTTGAGGAGCTGGGAGAAGTCAGAAAATCATTCAAAGTAAAAATTACTTGATGCGTGAGATATCAGAGTGCCCTGCTGTTCTGGTAACAATGCTGATGTCAGTTAGAGGTTTGGGTTCTGTAATAAAAATAAAAATAAAATAATGTTACAAATTGAAACACTGCATACAAACGGCACATAATGCTAAACATGACGTACAAGAGGAATAGCAGACCTGCATCCATGGTGATAGACTTTGGCAGTTTCACAGGGTAAAACACATACGGGAAGATGGCTCCGGGCAGCTGGTTCTGGATCTGCAGGAGGAAAGGATGCATACTTAAAGCTAATAAATAATAATCCAAATATATTGATGAACAAATGCTGAGGAAGGCATTTGGATGACTTGTACGTCTGTAATTGGGACATATACATATATACTTGATATTAAGAGTATATTTTGATTATATGTGGCTGTACCTGAATGCGGTGGATCTGGACACGGTAGGCACTTTGTCGTGGAGAGACGCTGTACTCCACCTTCACTGCAGGCAGGAAGTGCCTCCTGAGAGGAGCATCACACGGCTGGAACATCTGCATATCCTGGCCATTGGGAGTAAAGGACACCTGGAGGAGATTTACATTTGTGTTAAATTATTGAACAAGAAGGCCAGCGACAAAGCATTATTTTCAATAATCAACCACCTGCAGCTACAACTTTTAAAATTACATTTTATGAGTATATACACTCTACCTAAGTCACATGAAATGGACAACTTTAGTCACTTTATCATTCCCTGGACCCGGGTTCAAATAAGAGAAGCTTAATAAACAGTATTTAGTCTCCAACCTGGAAGTTGTTATCCAGGTCAGCGATGGCGAGGTCTACGGGGCCAGACTCCGTGTACTCTTTGAATCTGCTCTCCAGCATCTCAGCTTCTTTAGCGCTCATAGACTTCCACCGATTCTTCTTCTTAGGCTTTAACTCCCACACCACATCAGAGCTGAGGCAACAAAGAAGAAAGCAGAGTGTAAGGTCATTAGGAAATGCAAAGCAAGTTGGTTTTAAATAGCACATTTAAGCCACAAGGCGATTCAAAGTGCTTTGAAACAACCATCAAAACTAAATGGAAAGGAAACACGGCACAAAAGGGCATTCAAATACAACTTCACACAGGCATTAAAAAGCCAAAACTCAGACATGTGCATGTTGCTGTACCTTGTGATCCCAATGAAGGAGATCTCCTGGCCGCTGCTGTTGTTGACCAGAGACACGCCCACGTTCTGCAGCGACAGGATGATTTCCTGTTCGGCCATCTGAGCCTTTTCGCTCTCACAGAGCAGCTTGTAGATGCGTAGCTCCTCAGTGAAGAGCACAACTCGCTGGAGACCTTTGGATCAACAATAAACACTTATCACACCACAAGATAAAGCAAACCAAGACAGAAATGTTGGTAGCTGTGTCTACATGCTCTTATTATCTTTAAAATAATGCATTGAAATATGCTTTGTTACTTTGTACTGATGTACCAATTACATGCATAACGATTAAGCTATTTAATCAAAAAGCTTTATAAACTGTCAAACAAGCTCTTGTAAGCTGGGTATGATAACTTTTAATATTCTTATCTATTTATTTTAGCCTTTTGAAGTTTGCTTTTGAAGTGTTGTGATAATCAGAAATACCAGGAGAGGGCAGCGTAATCAAAAGGAACTAGAGTTGTAGAGATGAGCTGTCCAGAAATGCAGCTTTTCTGGCAGAATCCATTTAAGGGATCTGTGTTTTAAACTATTTGTACTTTACCTTCATAGAAGGACACCACAAATAGTTTCCCCTCATTGTTCATGTCCACCAGCAGGTCCTAAAGATGGAAGAGCAGACAAACACGCGTTGTTTAAAAGTAACATCATTTTGTTAAGCACAACAAAGACTGTGCCCCAGTTTATTATGACATTGGAAATCGTATTTACAAAATGTATTATCAACTAACAACTCTTTGTTTTACACGTCTCAGTATTATCACCCAACATACACATTTTGACATTTAGTCAATTTAGCAATGGCATGCACCGACAGTATTATGCTGGCATCACCTACAACTATGTGGAACTACGATACTTAAGATGTTAATTAAAATGGCAAAGATAACCTACAACATTGGCAATAAACCTCAGTAAACTATACAACCAAAATAAGGATAGAGCTATTAACTAGATATTAGGACTGTATTTCAAAGTAGTACATGCTTTAATCAACATCACAGGATCCTTTCATTTGTTTTCTAAAATGTTCTATATAAATACTTGAGCTTATAAAAGTAATGAGTGTGAGCACTACAAGGTCTATGTCTAAGGTAACACATTTTGCTTTAATGCTGAAACAAAACAGCTAACCGCTGCGATGGCTGTGAGAAACACCTTTACTTATGATAAGATAAAGGTTCAATGAAGATGTCTGCTATAAATAAAAGGTATACATACTGTATTATTCCTCAACCACAAACAGTCTTATGTCTCAGGCACAGTACCTCCTCACTCTTCAGCTTCCCACTGTAAGTACCGCACTTCCAGCAGAGCTCTCGGGACCCGGTGGGTTCGGTCCAGGTGTAATGCACCGCTCTCCCAGCCTCCAGCCCCTCGTGCTCTGCCTCCTTCTGAGAGCTGCACACACCCAGACACGCACATACCGTATACGTCAATAACATTACTGATAACAACTCAAATTAGGAAATAATATTCCACACATTTGAGAAGATAGAAATGAAGATATGCAAGACTACAGCACAGTAAACCAGAGGACAATATAACAGAGCCCAGCCACCAAGAATATACCGACATTACAAAGTACCTCCCCGACAGAATACACTCCCATCAACAGACAGAAACATGACAGCATGACGGAAAGACGGCCAAACACCGAAAGAGCCCCCAATACCTTGGCTGGAGAGATAGAGTTTATATATGCATGATCACTCTGATCTCGATTCGGACGAGACAAAGCAGACATTAGACAATGGAAAAAGCCAAAGAGTCAGCAACAGAACTACTGGAAGAAGCAGGAGGTGTGATTCCACCGGCGGAATCCCGTCCAGACGGCAGCATTCAAAACTACGAGTAGGGATGATTTAACGCTTAGATCAAAGAAACATAGTAATACATGAGAATGCGTTTTGATGTCTAACCTGCTCCATTAACTCTGGCCCAATGGTCTATCAGTGTGCATTTCTAGCGTCAATAGAAAGGTGTGTATTTAAGCGACGCTGAGTGTTTTTAAATGCCATTTTATAATAGGTTTCTGATACACTATTTCTTAATGCTCTTAATGTCTTTCATTTTGGTAAAGCACTTTGAATTGCCTTGTGCTGAAAGGTGCTATATAAATAAACTTGCCTTGCTTCTTAAATAAATAATGTTGGAAACATTGTGAAAAAATGAATTCCAGTTTTCGAACAAAGTTTAATCCCTGTGTAAATAGTTGTGTTATAAAATATTTAGATTAAATTATAGTCTAATGATGACAGCAACATTATTTCTGATGATGATAACATGTTGGACAAGGCCTGGATGTATCTGTCATTGGTAAAGGTGAGGAGCAGATTACACAGACAAACCAGAACCAACGCTGTATTCTTCGTCCACATATCTTTACCTGCACTCTTGATCTGAACACACTTTGCACTCAACTGTTGAACTCAAATTAAAATGACTAGCACTTTTGTAATGTTATACCAAATCATATTGAGGGGCTGCATCAACTGTGTGTCTTTGTTTGTGCCCTCTTTCATGCCCCATTAATTGTTTATGGATCTTTGGAGTTGTGTTTTCATTTCATATGTAGTTTTACCACATAGTGACAGCCTCCTTCCTTCCCCATTTGCTCAAGAGAGCTCTTATACTAGCTATCTGAGGCTGTTCTTTTCCCCCTATTTTTAATCATGTGTATTCTTCTGAGTTCAAAGTGTGTCAGAAGAGTTTTTCCTTTTCCATATTTTTCTACCTGTCCTCCTCCTCTGAGAAGGAGAGGTCGAGTAGCGTGTCAGCCACCCAATGGGAATCTGTCCGAGCGCTGCGTGACCCCCAACACAAAAACACAAATGGCTATCAGCAACACGCTGTTAGTTATCATAGACTTAGCTGTTTAAAACTGCTGCAACAAGAGAAAAGAGCATCATTAAACACATGTGCAAAGTACATAACAATGAAATGTAGATGTTGAACATGAATAAATCCCACTTTGTTAAAACTTTGACCTGCTGATCACAAAGTGAGTTATATGAAAACACAAAGGCAGAATCATTGTCACGGCAAACATCCTACTTTGGGTTTTGAGAGATTTTCAGTTTACACTTCATTGTGCACTTCACACTTAGGATGAGTGTGATGCATCCACAAGATGATTCAAGTTGGAGCACTATGAAAGCACATTTATAGACAACACTTATACCAACAAAGTACTGAAATATAAGAAAGCAGTAGGAAAAGTCTTACAATAAATGTTCTACATCCAAACAGTCCTAACCTACTGTACATTTTGTATTTCTGTGGTATTTTAAGAGCCCAGTGATCCCATGATGAACCGTGGTCACAAGCTTCATCCATCCTGATTATAATATCTAACTTCTCAACCTTTTTGCAAATATATCCCACACTTACTGCTGAAACAAAACTGCACGGTATAAAATGTTACGCTTATTTCCCTGCCTTTTCTCCTATTGTCTCACCTCTGATAAAACTGCAGTGTCTGGTCCTTTGTGTTGTTGATGATGAGGAAAGGGGCTGCGCCATCGTGATACTCAGAGAAGCGGATCGTGGCCGAGTGCTCGGACAAGTTCACATTTACAGTGATCCCACCCACCTGCAGGAAAGAAAATCATAATTGGCATACTAGAATAACTTAGCTAAGGTATTTTCAAAATGCTCTTTAAGAAGAAAATAAGTTAGTTGTGTGTGTGTGTGTGTGTGTGTGTGTGTGTGTGTGTGTGTGTGTGTGTGTGTGTGTGTGTGTGTGTGTGTGTTTACAGAGTTGTCCAGATGCAGAAGTAGGCAGTTTTCTGGTCGTGTGAAGTCAATCGTCCGAGGAGGCAACAAACAGCCTTCCACTTTGATCTTCAGCCGCTTGGTGTCGTTCTCAGGCCAAAAGGGAATGGCTGACTAAATACGGAATAAAACAAAAATATTGAATAACATGTATAGTGTGGGCTTCACCTGAAATGGATACACAGTAATCATTCAGTTTAAAAAAAACCTAACCTTTACATCTGTAATCATTGATGTAGTTTACTAATCTAGACCTTTGATATCAAACTAAAACATGTTTAAAGAGCCTGTGACACCATCTCAACAACTGTTGTGCAATGAAATATTGGGCTACTAGTAATCTCGAACCGTCAGTTTAAAAAAGAAAAAGCGATACCGTTTCGTTAAATATCAATAATTTCGAACATCGCGGGGAAATTCCTTCACTCATTTTGAAGTTTTGGGGGAAGCCGGAAGTGACGTCAATGCGGGAACGCTTCGAGAGCCAAACACGGACAAAGTGTGTTGTGTCATGCGTAGAAATGGTGAATTACTGAGTTTAGGCACGTTAATAACGTTTTAATGAAGTTGACTACAGTATATTCATATTTGTCAGTGCTTTCATGTCAATTCGGCGACATAAATATACATGATCGTGGTGAAGATGATGATTACATTAGGATTACAAATCGGGAGTGAGAGCTGCTGAATTTCCTCCCATCGGATGTGATATAAAAACAAATCGATTATTTTTGTGGTTATAAACTCAAGTGGATGAAACTACATGTATTAGTGCTTTCATGTCAATTCGGCGAACATATGATACATTAAAGGATGAGTGAGGATGATGATTAAAAATCGTTTGTTTGAGCCGGTCTGCATTTACTGATGAGAAAACAAACCGATGCTTTTTGTAGTTGTAGTACACCAACAACGTGGATTAAACGTGTGGTTTTTTACCACAATGTTGGGGAAATTAATGGATAAAATGCACGGATTATTATTATTATTCCCACTCCGATCGGGACACTAGGTCCACCGTTTCCCCGCAGCGAGGCTCCCCCCGTTGACAGTTTACGTGGGCTGGGTGCAGTGGCGGACTGTGGATGCAGTGGCGGACTGGCCATCGGGACGAATCCCGATGGGCCGGTACCGAAGTGGGCCGGTCGGATAAGTAACTAGCACATCCCCCATAGGCGGCGCGTGAGGCTCAGGTTTGAGAAGGCTAAATAACTTATTTTACCTGACGCTGCCCGCCTCCGGCGTCTATAGAAAAGAGATCCACTCAGTGTGCGGAGTTTAAATCTCTCAAGTCATATTACAGGATAAAGGAAATACAGTTTAAACTGCCGTATGCAGAGAAGACGCCGACGTGTCGCACTTATCATTCATATTACATCATCAATCAGATCATCGATCAGATAATATCATAATATATCATATATTTCCTTATCCGAGTCAGCTTCTCCAGCCTCATCTGGCCGTGCAACACTCACAGTGACACAGACTCGATGCAGAAGTATTATTTAACACATTATGTTGACGAAACACTCGAGACAAATGTAATTAAAGTCAGATCCACTCGTGTCTTAGACGTGAACGCGCTCTCAGCTGGAGAGAGAAACCCTGGCTTGATTTACCGAGTTGATAACCAGCGTCGTAGGACCGCTTAGCGAGATCTCGTTTGTTAGTTTGTTGTTGTTAGTTTGTTTGTTACTCAAACATATCCAGGGTCTGTTGAACTGGCTTCGTAGTACAGGGCACAGGTGGCTAGCAGCGCTAATGTCAAAGACACAGACATTATACATTATATTTGTATTTTACATCCCCCGCTCCCCCCGTTGACAGCTCGGTACCGAAGTGGGCCGGTCGAGAGTCCCGGGATGATTTTTAGTCCCAGTCCACCACTGGCTACATGACCATATGATCGCCCATATTGACGCACCTCATTCTTAAACTTAGAAGATACAACATAAACCGATCCTTCAGCCTCATATGAGCTCTCAGACACGTTCAACATTAACCTGTCATCGCTGTCTGAGCTTGCTGCTGTGTGCGCCGTCGTGCGTTTACATCTGACTGTATATATATATAAAGGTTTACATGCAGATGCTGGGATCCTGGACGGTGCAGCTGGAGCGCTGTGCCCGCAATGACGTCACCCATAATTTGGCGGGACTTGAAGAATCCGCGAGAAGATCCAGAAAATTGTCAACATTGAAGGCAGATTAATGGTTATCAAATTACAAATATCCAAAATCAGTTCAGTAACGGTTTTCAAGGGGACAATATGTACTCAAATTGATGGGTTTGGATGATGGGGGAAAACCGTGTCACAGGCTCTTTAAGAGAGGCATTCATCTATAGACAGGAGAGTACAGTAGATAGAGGAAAGAGGTTGGTTTTCCACAGGCACAACAAAAGAATAATATACGAGTTACAAACATATAGTGCAGTAACAACAAACTGTAAGCAAAATATAAAAACACATATAGGCTAAATATAAATAAAGGGAGGGTAAATAAATGTAAAAGAAAAGTAAATTGCAATAAGTAAAAGCAGTTTTATGATCCCTGAGGATATTAACATGGGTTTAAATGTACTGGACATTAGTCAGTTAAGCTAAAGTGTTTCATTGTGTAAATAGAATTTAAGTAGCATTATTCACAAGATAACAAAGCATGTGCAGGGAAACACAGACGCAAACAATGATGGGTTTGGCTTTGACCTGTAGGGGTTTAGCTTCGGTCCAGTTGCCCTGCCGCTCTTCACAAATGAACACGCTGTGCTTGGTTCTGTTGACCAGCATGTAAAATGGCACGAAGGTCACGATGCGGGTCAGACTGAAACTGCTTGCGTCAATCTTCACACCAACCTGAGGTCACACAGAGGTCACACAAATACACAGATGACACTCATGTACATTTCCAATAAGAGTTACAGACCAAAGTCATTTCAAATTCTAATAAATCTGACTCTTACTGTATGTGGGAAATCTTACCAAGTAGTCTTTGTATCGGCCTTTGCATTTCACATCTCCATAGCTACCAACTGTATCCAGGGAGAAATCATCGGAGAGGTCACTGTCTGATATCATGAGACGGACCTGAGGGATGAACATAATGACCACATTATTATGTACCAATACTCACTCTCAACTAAAATTAAAGTGTATATGCAGTTTTTTTCAAACATGGACAACCTGCTCAAAATAAGCAGCAGACTTTTTCCCTGCGAGCATAGTTAAGTATGCCTTTTGATATTTGTTTCTGAGAGATATTACATTCATTACTATCATTTTCACCATTACAATGCATAATACAAATCATTGTAGTTATTGTTTTTCCCTACAAAAAGATCTCAAGATATCACATCAACTATTTGCTTTTATAATGCTATAAAATGTTTAATATATGAACCCCTTTACCTTATTGTTTTTCAGGAAGTAGCGAGGCTTGAAGGAGAAGAGCAGGGGCATGTCGTAGTCCAGCGGGTGTTTCCGGTGGATGTCGTCGGCCTTGTACTGCAGCAACCTGCCTGTCTTGTTCACCATCCAATATGGAGAGTGGATAGCCACCACCGTTTGTCCCTGGTTATATTCAACATGCACTGCTATGTCCAACTCAGGTCTCTTCCTCTCCGTATCCTCACCATCCTCTTCGTCATACTCTCGTAGAGACTGGAACACGATGAAGGTAATCTCCTCCTGGTCACTGTGGAGACTAAATCACAGGATAATGTGTTTAAAAGCACTTTGAACTGCCTTGTGTTGAAAGGTGCTATATAAATAAACTTGCCTTGCCTTGCTTTGCCTTGCCTTGCCTAACCCGAGGGGAAATTATGCTGCAGAAATCTAGACGTTATTGACTTGTCTTTTATACTTTGTATGTTAATAGATAAGGTAACCTGTGTTGTGGACTTTAAATCATACTACTCTGGGAGCTACAGTATGGCCTTTCCATGAACATAATCACATTTCAAAAATAACGATGGGAAAAAACTTCAACAATGAATGACATCAAAGTCCAACCTGTACTCAGAAGACCAGTCCTGATCCAAGTAGTTCAGTAGGCACAGATCGAGACTTGATTGGTTGATGACCGCAGTGTGAAGCTGGGCAGAGTGGCCCTGGTTCAGAGTGGCCTCAGGGGCAGAGACACCACTGTCCTGTTGAGCAGGTAGAAAACAACACTGAGTTAAACAGTGAATCTGAGGTAACGGACTTTAGTAAGATCATTGGCCAAAAAGCTCAGCATTCATTCTGTTTTGAGTCTGTAAACAACACATGATGGTAGGTAGACAAATCTGAAGATAAATATGAACTATATATATATATATATATATTTGAATCATGTGTAGCCTTTGTATTACATTTGCAAATGTTGCTTTCAAAGTGTGGACACATTACTACCATTCATTGATGAAAGCATTGCCTGTTTTCAGACTTTTAGGGTTTTCTAACTGCCATGCATCAATGCAATTGCAAGCAGTTTATAAGCAGGGCTGCACATAACTGGTGCGCAGGTGCGCATGCGCACCCCCCGCCAAAAAAGGAGCACCGGATCATTTGAAAAAAAAGGCGCATTTGCGCACCAACAGAGAGAGAGAAAAAAAAAAAGAGAAAAAAGAGAGATATTTGCGAGTTGCATAAGAACTGGTAAGATAGCAGGGTTTCCCACACAGACTTTACTTGGGCCGCCCAGGTATATTAACGGCCGCCAAAGTATAATTCACAAGTAATTTAGGTTTAATTGTTTTAATCCATCCGCGAGCACGACGGCATCTGCGATCCCTCGCTCTACCCCTCGCTATGGCGTGAAGGGTCTGCTTTATGCGCTCCGGCGAACAGTTCATGAGCGTGCTCACTAGCGCACCCCCCGCCCATAAAGTCAAGTACCCCTCAAAAGGTCCGGTTTATTTCATTTTAAGGATGCGCACCAAGCAACATCTCCAGGTGCTCCTTTGAGAACCAGGGCAAAAAAGTTATGGGCACCCCTGTTTATAAGGACGTTGGTGCATTCATTGATGCTTAATGTATTGCCAAGTTTGAAATGGAATGCAGAGTTACTCAGTTGTCAAGCATATACTGTACAGAGTATATTGGACAATAATTGATGTGTGCAGCGTTCAGCTATATGATGAGGAAAATAGAAGTCAGGGCTCGATATCAGCAGATACTTAATATAAAATGACCCGGCCTTGGATCGGACATCCAACATTTGTATACTATACTTGCATTAATACCAATATATAAAATCTGTATAGTTTGTAAAATGTTGGACTGTGCTAAAACATACAAGCCATATAGTCCTTTTCCATCTCCAATGGCCCACTGGAGAGGTCACTACCAGACACATCATACCTTCAGTTTGTAAGAGATGGGGTAAGGCAGCAGGTTGCGCAGCAGGATGGAAGGCCACAGATGAAGCACAAAGGGAACATCGAAGTTCTCCCCAACACCTCCAGTGTGTTTGAATGTCACAGCGTCTCTCGATGGCACCATGTTGACCATCAGAACACCACCCTGATCTCCACGCCGGCGGCAGGTCTGCTGCAGGCGTGTGTCGGGCTGATGAGCGTGGAAGTCTTCGTAGCTGAAACCCTCTGAGCACTCGTACTGCTCCTCCTGATCATCAGTGTCCTCCTCTGTTATTGGCCGAAGGCTCAGCTCAGACCTGAGAGGCAGCAGAGAGTAGATGTGGGTGAGGGAGTGTGTACTACGATAGTGAGAGTGGGATAAGGAGAGACAGAGGGAAAGAGAAGTGTTTGCTCTCACCTATACGAGTCCAAAGGCACACAGAACTCTTCAGTAGGGAGAGCTTTACCCAGACATGTTGATCCCTCAAAAACGTTGAATGAGATTGAGAAATGATTGATGATCTGCGTAAAGAGGAGAGAAACAATTAGGCTTTGGAGATGTATGTTCTTGTATTTCAATTGAAATCCTATGCTATTTTAATACATAAAGTTCAACCTCGGCTGAGACTGCTGCTTATAATCAGTTATTTTCAATGATGAAGTTAACAGGGAAGTTATTACAGATGAGATAAACATAATGAGTATAAAACTGAGGGGAATATGTATACGTTCATCAGTGTAGTACCTGGAATGGAGAGCGGATCTTGACGTACTTGCTGCCCTCTACAGTGTAAATCTGACAGACCAGGAAACGAGTGACTCCTGAGTCTGTGTGCATCACACTGTACATCCCCCGGCCCACCTTGATCAGGGGGATCACGCTGGCTGAGGTGTGACCCATTGGAGCTGGAGAGGGCAGAGGAAATAAGAGCAGTTCATCAGTGCTTACCTTTTAAAGTATTATTTTGACATTTTTTAATATTATGATTTTCAAATATAAAAACAGAAATTAAGTAAGTCATCATTTAAAAATGAAAAGACCACTTATAAGATAAAGAATATACTGAAAGGTCACTCAAGTCCTCTTCTTGGTTATAAATGAATTAGGCATACTTTTTACACCTCTCTCTAGTCTTGGTTATAGAAAAAGAAAAAAGAAAGAGAAATGTTTTACAAATATGTTTGACAGGTCTTTAAAAGTCAAAGATTGTAAGAGTTATAGATTTATTAGATTTGAATAAAATATAAAATATAATCTATAAACTATAATTACTATAAGTGACACTGGACCCTGACCTGGACCCCAATCTGAGAAATACTGTTTAGTCTGTGTATACTTTAAAGAGTACTCCCCTGCTGATGTTCAGGTGTATATCAGTATGTAGTTTGTAGTGTCTCTACTTTAAAGAGTTCTCTCCTGCTGATGTTCAGGTGTTTATCAGTATGTAGGGTCTCTACTTTAAAGAGTCCTCTCCTGCTGATGTTCAGGTGTATATCAGTTTGTAGTGTCTCTACTTTAAAGAGTCCTCTCCTGCTGATGTTCAGGTGTATATCAGTATGTAGTGTCTCTACTTTAAAGAGTCCCTCTCCTAATGATGTTCAGGTGTATATCAGTATGTAGTGTCTCTACTTTAAAGAGTCCTCTCCTGCTGATGTGCAGTTGTATATCAGTATGTAGAACTAAAGACTATTGGCAATAATGTTTAACTGGTGATATCGCAACAAATAATGATTGACTTTAAAATATGTGTTACGGTATGATTCCATAAACGGGTTAACTTACTGGGCTGTATGTAGTACTCTTTTCCACTCAAGGAAATCATGGCTGAGAATTGGTCTGCGTCTGTTGTGGTGAAATAGTCCAACCCGAGGGTTTGCCCATCCTCCAGCTCAACTGTGCGGTTGGTGCCCTGCTGGCCGATGGGACAAAACATCTCACTGTGGCGGACGGACACTGGCAGGCCGAGGCGGTTCTTCACTATGAAGGGAGCCTCATCCTTCTGGAAGGAGTCAGCTGTCTGTTTGGCAGCCTCTGCAAATGCCTGGGGGGGGGGGGGGAGAGGGGGAGAGAGAGAGAGAGAGAGAGAGAGAGAGAGAAAGAGAGAGAGACAAGAACACATTATAGAGGACAGCCTATCCTTTGACTTCCTGTTAAAATGTTAACATCCCTTCTCTTACCATGCCCAAGTTACTCAACATGGCCAGCCCACATTTGGAGAGGGTGATGTTGAGCTGGTCTTTACTGCTGATGACAATGACAGTCTTATAGTCTGGGACATAAAAATCCACCTCATCTGAACCTATGTAGTTCACTGGCTTCTTCTTCATCTGGTTATAGGAAAGAGAAACATGTTAAACACTGTGCGCATGTTTGAATATTCACATATTGGGTTTGTTTGTGTACAGTATATCAGTACCTTCAGTTCAAGAGTCCATGATCTAAAACCATCCTTCTCATCTTCTAAGGGCTCCAGCAGCGGTTCCCATACTCCCAGCACCTCGTTGTAATAGTGAACCTATTAACCAAAGACAGAAAACAACAGCATATTTTACAGTTATCTTTTACTTTTAGAATTATGATAAGGTCTTGGGATAAGGTTAAAGAAATATAGTGTCCGTGTGGTTTACCTCCAGGTTGAGCATGCTGTGTAAGTTAATAAGTGTGGACCAGTTTGTGACGTCTCCATGGAAGGAGGACTTGATCAGGAGCATGGGGATCGTGCGGTGTCCCACTCCAGCCTCCAGAGTCAGACAGATCGATTTGATGGTCACCTGCAGGGATAGCCATGAAATGACATAACCTGTTATAATGCATCAAACTCTTATTCAGTGTACAGATTCAAATACCACTGATCAAGAGTTTTTGGTATGACTGTGATCACAAACGATGTACTCTATTGATCCCAAATTGGGAAATGTTTGCGTTGCAGCAGCATAAAAAACAAGGCATTGCACATAAGTAGAAATGAAAAGAGTAGAAATAAACAATTGGTAATAAATAAAAACTGCAAAACAAATATCATAGCATACAACTATAAGCAGGGTTCATACACTTTTTCACCAATGATTTTCAATGACTTTTCCATGACTTCTCAATGACCTTTACCTCATTTTCCATGACCAAAAAAAAATTCCCACTGAAAATGGTTTATTTGAACACGGAACAGGAAAATAAGGTCTGCATATGAAACATGTTGTGCCTATCTAAAACACATAAAATAGTAGGCTTACTAGCTTCTACACGCTAAAGCAACTGTAGTCAGGGAGGCTGGTATGAAAAAGGTGGCAAGGACCCGACCCCTGACCCCCTGAAAGCAGCAGTGTCAATAATAACAGAAACGCCAAAGAGTCACATCTAATAGAAATATATAAAAGCATTTATTTTAATTGTGCAGCAGTCAGTTTATAATTCTGGCAGCACTGTTGAGCATTTTGAAAATGTATTGTCATGCCTGTGCAAGGCTTAGTCTTTCTATCTGTATAGCCACTGGTGTAAAGTAACTAAGTTCATAAACTCAACAAGTACTATACGTGGGTACACTTTTGAGATACTTGTACTTTATTTAAGTATTTCAATGTTTTGCTACTTTGTACTTCTACTCCTCTACAGTTCAGAGGTACATGGTGTACTTCTACTCCTCTACAGTTCAGAAGTACATGGTGTACTTCTACTCCACTACAGTTCAGAGGTACATGGTGTACTTCTACTCCACTACAGTTCAGAGGTACATGGTGTACTTCTACTCCTCTACAGTTCAGAGGTACATGGTGTACTTCTACTCCACTACAGTTCAGAGGTACATGGTGTACTTCTACTCCTCTACAGTTCAGAGGTACATGGTGTACTTCTACTCCACTACAGTTCAGAGGTACATGGTGTACTTCTACTCCTCTACAGTTCAGAGGTACATGGTGTACTTCTACTCCACTACAGTTCAGAGGTACATGGTGTACTTTTCCTCCACTACATGTATTTAATACATTTAGTTACTCTACAGATGTGGATGAATTATGTGAAATCTAATCAAGTGTTGAATCAGACTTTAGTTCCACCTGGAGTAAATCCACCAGCTACCCTGCAGTCTACAAAGTACTTCAGACTAGCTGCACCTTCACCAGCTTTGAGAACACTTTCATGATCAATCATTATAAAACATATCATATATATTATTCTGAAATGGACCAATCTGCACAACGACTACTTTTACTGTTTTTCACTATATTTTGATGAGAATACTTTTCTACTTTTACTTGAGTAACATTTTGAATGCAGGACTTTTACTGTAACAGAGTATTCCTACACTCTGGTACTTCTACTTTTACTCAAGTACAAGACCTGAGTACTTCTACTTTTACTCAAGTACAAGACCTGAGTACTTCTACTTTTACTCAAGTACAACATCTGAGTACTATACTTTTATTAAGTACAAGATCTGAGTACTTCCACTTCTACTAAAGTACAAGATCTGAGTACTTCTACTAAAGCACAAGATCTGAGTAGTTCTACTCGAGTACAAGATCTGAGTACTTCTACTTATCTGAGTACTTCTACTTTAACTCAAGTAAAAGATCTGAGTACTTCTACTTTTACTCTAGCACAATATCTATATTTATACCACCTCCGTTTATAGCCTATGAAAAAAACTATTAGAAAACGAAGGCTAAAGCTAACGTTAGCAGATAGTGAAAATGTATGCTAGCTAGCTAGCTCAACGATTCCTTAATGATATTGTGACAGAAAAACATTTCAGTTCACATCACGCTCTGCCGCTCTGCTCTGAACACCTGAACGGCCCGTTGTAACAGCTGTTCACCAGCGGCTCAGTCTGTGCCACAGTGACTCCGCACAGTTAACGAACGCACCGTAGATAATGTAGCTGACCGTCATACCGGAGCAGCAGAGTTCAGCCGACAGGCAGGAAGAAAACTTTAGTTACATTTCCATGACTTTTCCAAAACTTTGGGATAAACATCGTTTTCCATAACTTTTCCAGGGCCTGGAATTTGCATTTTGAATTTCCATGACTTTTCCAGGTTTTAAATGACCGTACGAACCCTGTATAAGGTATTATCATTTACGTCAATGCAGCCATATACCTGTAATGACTCTCCAGTTGGTATCAGTGGGGCCAGTGACTTTGTGTCTTCATCCCCCTCTTCTTCTAGGAACCACAGTTTAAGCTCCTTCCAGCCCCGTTTCTCCCACAGGTCCACAGGGACCGGACTGGCCAGCTCCTCGGGGGTCTCCGCTGTGGGAGTCAGCGCAGACTGGATGGTCATCACTGTGTTGATGATGATCGGAGATACCTGGGCAGAGATTCAGATAGCAGACACATCATGTTTTATACCGAGTACATAGTTCAAAGCTACGTTTCTAATCATACAAAATGTCAACTTTCTTTTTCTCAATCTTTTCTTTGACTTGATGCCACAATTGACATCTCTGTTGGCTGATACAAACGTATCGTGCCTAAACTGCATCAATTATGAGAAAATATGCCAATTTTAAAACTCTATGCTACTCCTTAAACAATACTGTCTGGAGATGGTACTATAACTTGAAAGGGAAACTTGAATGATGTTATGATGTTGTAGCCAGACATACTGGTTGACTTTCTGCGTTTTTTGATAAAAATGAATGCATACAAGGTCGTTAAAAAGGGAAACAAATTGATCTCCTGTTAAGGTAGGGATCTATTCACTTTTACTTCTGTCAGTTAATATGTAAGAAAAAGCAATTCATTTCCTAATAAGTAATTTATTATCAACAACGTCTAGACGGAAACGTACTGAAAAAACCTCTTTAAAAAGTATAATTTAAAACAACAGACCTTTCACAAATATAATTCCGAAAGGGGTAGCCTAACTAATAAAAGAATTACCTTTAATGTTAGAGCATTGATGGAGACCTCCATAGCCTGAGGGGAGGTTAGGGATTGAGAACTCTGGAAGAAAACCTGACACGGCTGCAGCACTGTGGTTACGTTGTTTTTCCTCTTCTCTCTCAAGAATGGACACGCCACCACCTACAGTAACAACCATAACATTTATATTGCATACGAGAGCACTTAAGACTTAGCCTGCATTTTGCGGCTTACATAAACATGTTCATACAAACCTTGAGTTCCTTGATAACAGCAGTCATCTGTGATCCCTCTGCACTACTCTTCATCACTAGTTCGCACTGCGTGGTCATCACCAGAGCCGGAGCGTCGGCGCGCGTCAGGTCAGCCACAAACACAATCTCCGGGTTGCGCACCATAACATTTATCTCTGTCTTTGAAACCACAGCTGGAGCGACAGCTGACAGCGGCAGAGAGTATCATGGAGTACACATCAGTTCAAGTTGGGTAAAAGTAAGTCAGATTATTTGAATTCTTATTTAAAAAAAGGTTATTATTTCATCCACATGCTCACCACTTTGCTGTATCTGATACATTGCAGATAGCGTAATGATGCTGAATAAAAAACAACTTAAACTTAATTAAAACTGATATGGTAAACTCACTGGACTCTTTAGATGTTGTAGAGGAGTTTATATTCTTTCTCTCTCCCGGTCCAGTACTGGTCTTGGGTTGTGGCGCCTGAGCAAACCCTTGCTGGGTGGCATTGAGAAAGATGTCTGCCACGATGTGAAGGAACTCCATGCTGGCACACAGGTACACGTCCTGCACCAGCGTGTCCAGAGTGGTGCCTTCACGGCCCTGACGATAGTTCACCTCCACCATCATGTTCTGTTCTGCACCAGGACGCATTGCAATCATCCTAGAGAAAACAAAGTACGAGAGGAATAAACAAAGTTACATTTCATTTGACCTAAATTATATCTTTGGCATGGCATTCATGTGTTACAGGCTCAGACGTCTTATGTTTTTCTATATTCAGTATACAAGTTTTCTTCATAAGATCACACAAACCATCCCGGGGCCGACAACTATAAAATCTCATCAATCAAACGAGCATATTATATTATATTATATTGTCTTCATTATAATTATTACAATTATTGTGAAATGTTAACTAAATATTTCACAGGCATGATGACATATACCATAATAATAATAATACATTTTATTTATCTAGCGCTTTATCTGGTGACTAAAGACACTTTACAGAGGTAAAGGAAATAAGATAAAAAGTCAAATGAAATTGAGCAATACAATTGCATTTTCTTCTCCATTTAGCAGAAGGACACAACATGAATCACTCATGAAAGGTCAGTCAGAAATGGTGAGTTGTTGTGAGTGTTTTGAAGGTGGGCAGGTCAGTGCAGTCTCAGAATTCCAGAGGAAGGTGGCTGCGATGGTAAAGGCTCTGTCTCAATGTAAACAATTTGTTATCTATACTGATAGACTGTATGTGTGTGTTTTTTTTGTGTTGTGTGTTTCCCAGTACCTCGGGGTGACCATTTTGATTCTGGTTCTCTTGTCATCTAGAAGGCAGGCAGCCAGTCGTACTGAGGCCTTCATGGAGCTGTCGGAGAACATGTGGACGGAGGTGGAGATGGTGCCCAGAGTAAACTCTGCCAACTTCAGCTGCTCATCATGTGAATCTAGCGTTAGTAACTAGATAGTGACATAAACATTTGGTTAGAACAAGTTTGCTATGCAGGTTTTGTAAAATTAGGTCAAACAAGCCTCATTTCATACATCACTTGGTGTGTATACATGTGTGTGTGCATGCAAGTGTGTGTTTGTGTATGCATTACCGTATTCCCATTAGGGCTATACAAGACAAGTGTCATTGAGTCGAACTTGAAGTCTAGTTTCAGTGTGCTCTTCAGCTTGCTGTTTTTTCTGGGCTCCACAACAGCAGCCGTCACCACTGTGTTGCCTATAGAAATGACACGGCACAAATAACAAACATTCTTAAAAAGAGGTCGATTCGTTTTTAGATATTTTTTTCAAGGGCACATTATATTTTCAGTTTTAGTTTTATATATTTTTTTGGGTTTCTACTATAATATGTTTGGATTCTCTAATGTAAAAACAACCAACACATTATTTCTCTCATGCTTTCTGTCTGAATAATCACTCTAACTCTGTTTTAGCACCCGTCTCTTTAAGCCTCAGAAAAGTCCAGTCTGATTGGCCCGCAAGAAAAATAAGGTGAACCTTTGCAAAGGAAGGTGTCAAGATGTAAGTGGAGATTATTTTTATTATAAAGAGCTTGTATCTGACAGAGGAAAGGAAGAGAAATATGTTGTTTTTTTTACCCAGGCTGCCCACATTTCTTTTTCAAAATGTATGTACACAAGCACTGAAGCTGTGAGATTTTCATTATATGTCCCCTTTAAAAGTATAAAAAACATTTTGAATGTCATTAACTTTTCTAGGATTGTTTTGTGTAAGGCTCACCTTAACCCTTTAAACTCTGAGCTAAAATGTTCATTTAGAGGACTGACATGTAATTATCTGCCCATAGAGCATTTTTATCAAATGTTCAAATGTTTTAAATGACTAAATACATTGTGATGCTGAACTAAGACTGCTTACTGCTGGCTGGTCCGGTGGTTCCAGAGCCCATGGACTCTTTGTTGGATACGGTGTCAGAGGATAGATCAGTGGAGGGAGAAGGAAGAGCTGGAGGTGGAACAGCATCAGACTTCTCGGTCAGGTTTTCACTCAGAGTCTTCAGGACCACCGTCATGTCATCCTGGCTGAGGATCAGCTGGAGGGGACATACAGAGAATTGATTCATATTTCGATCTTCACCATTTCTCTAACTGGACAAACTTAAAGGGATTATCACTAACACAATTATAATTTAACAGTCTAACAGTTTATTATGTAGTCATTCATCAAACTTCAAACCAAAACAATGGAATAACATAAACAAGCAAAAAATCATATATTTCACAATATTGCAATCCACAATAACATAGTCTGAATTGATAACAAGCTAAAACTGACCATAGATTTTCAGAAAATTGCTTATAAAAGATGAGGAAATACTCAGTACTTTCACAAAAGGTACACAATAGGCCTTACCATGAGGTTATTTAATTTAGACAATTTATTCTGATATATCTTTATTAACATATAAAATGACTACATATTTGGAAAGAAGACTTTGGACATATCACCCAACCCAAATGTAGTCGAAAGGAAAACTACATTTGCTATAAATCAGTAATTTCCCTCCCAAGTACTTACACTCATGGGTTTCAGATGAGCGGTGATCTCTATGTCCGGTATGCTGTGGTACCAGTTGGATGAAAGATTTCTTTGCACTTCCAAGTCCAAGCTGACTGGCATTAACAGCTGGGTCTCTCCCTGAAAACTTTCATCTTTATATGTGGTCCTGAAGACAGAAGACGGCAACATCACAAACAAAATGAGAAAAGTTATGGAAAATATATGTGATTATTGCATTCAGTGACATCATCTACTGCTTTGCTAAACAGCTTCTTTCGATAAGTTAACATAGAATCATATTTCTTAAAGATGGCCGTTCTCTGACCTGTACATCTTGAGGTCAGTCAGCCTCACGGTCATTATATCCACAACAGGCGGGATCGTGGCATCACTCTTAGAGGGCTGCTTGGCAAAGTGGTTCTTGACGGACAGCAGACCAAGGTCAGCTACAATGACATTGGAGGAAGAGGAGGACTGAGGCAGGAAGATGACGGGAGCGTTGAAGTGGACGTTCAGATTGATACGAGTGCTGCGCTCGGCCAGCTCCTTCACACCAGACGCTGCTTTCTCTGCAGCCTGGACTGTCACCTCAGTCAGCGCCTCTTTAGCCTCCTGGAAGTTATTGATGAATCCCTGGGAGGGAAAAAAGTATTAAAAAGGACAATATCTATCCATCCACAGTTTTAAATGAGTTAGTAAGTGTTATATTGTATATGTAGCTTTATGGCACCATATTGCATTTAAATTCATGGCACTTTCAAAATGTACAGTTCAAATGTTATCATTACCTTATACAATAACTGTAGAGACCCACATGCTTTCGAAGTATATATATCAATTTGCATGCAGGGCTGTATCAGCCTTTTCCCGCACAGATTAGAAAAGACCAACTGTTACAAGTGTAGGATTGTGACAGAGATATGCGATACTTACCAGTATGGAGGAGACAAACTTGTTGAGGAAGATGACCTGAATGCATCCCACAGTCAGCGTGACAGCAGTGTCAACATTAGACATGTCCAGATAGGCGTCTCCTTCTGTTGCGTCCGTATAGTTTACCATGCGGAAGGCAAACACTTCCTTATCTGCTATAGACACAGCCTGAGAAATGAATGAAAGGAAAGAAGAATTAAAGAGCTATAAGCAAACACATCTAAATTATATATAAGGAGAGAATTTATAGGGACGGATATTAGGTCAAAAGTTTAATAGAGCACACAGATTAAAGGCAAACAACGTAATAACACACTAATGTTTCGCCACCTGACCTTGGACCTAAAATCTGAAGTCTCTCTTTTGCTTTCAGGTGGGACCAACAATATTATGTCACTTGTTAGACATTTTTATCCAATAGATACATATAGTGAGTTCAAATCTTTAATTAAATACAGGCTACATAATGACGTTCAACTTCTTTGACATGTTCTTATGTTGCAACAAAACAAAACATTGGTTATTCTGAATTTGTTTAAAATACACATGGTGATTTGTTGAGAGTGTAAAAGTATGTGTGTAAGTGAATGCACGACAGAGACAGCCTTATTGGATTCTCCTGAAAAAACACAGTCATAAGCACAGACTATTATCTATTATTGCCCTTCTATGAGAGCACGAGACAAACCTGCAGTTCCTTATGAGGAGATTCAATCGCGTTTGAGCTCTTTCTCCATTACAGATCAGAATCACCTACTATTTCTTTACAGAGCCTCTCATGCATAGTGGTCAACATTTAGGAAATAAAGACTAATATAAATATAGACCAGATTTGTATTGGACAAAGAGACATAGGCCACTTGCTGATTGTACCTTCTTGTAAAGAGCATCTTTGTCACAGTCTAGGATCACAATGTTTTTCAGGTTGGCCAGAACCTCCATCCCCTTCTTCCTCATCAGAACCTCAGAAACCAGACCTGGGTGGTTGAGAAAGTAAGTCGGTAAGAAAGTGTTCATTTCTCAGTTAATGGTATGCTTCCATGAAATGCCAATTCAGAGAGAATAACTAAAAAGGCAACAATAACATAATCAATATCCACAAAAGTGTATTGGAGAAGGGCTGAATTTAATATCTTCAGGGTCAAGCAAGAGAGCTTCACAGCCATTTCATACCTTCAATACTAATCTCAGAAATCCTGGCTTTCTGTCCCCGAATGAAAACCTTCAGACAGCGGAGATCAGCTCTGATATGCCAGTTCACCACATCTGCAAACTTTGAAGGCTTTGTACCTTCAAGAGGAAGTGAGAAAGAAAAGGTGAGTATTTGAATATTGATGAAGACAACCACAGAAGAATGACGGCTGTGGAAAGTAACATTGAATTAAATTCTGAAAGGATTTATTAGGTACTTTTTTTCTTGGCTACAGTAGTTTCCTCCTTCTTCTCTCCCTCCTTCTCTGCCTCTTCTTCCTCAGGAATGATGGGGAGCTCCTCCTGCACTGCCTCTTTCTTGGTGGATGGAGGAAGGAGGTTGGTGAGGAAGTTCATGGTGTTGAGTAGAGCCTCTGTATGTAGATGAACATCCAGGGATGAGAAGGTCACCTGTATGGGAATGCAACGTCGACATTTTAATGGAGAAAAAACAATGGCTTCTTTTCTTTTTTGCATCAAATATTGCTTTTGTTGGCAACAGTCTAAACATATTTTGGTTTTAAATTATGTATTTTGCAACTTTTTCAAGCATAAAATACTGATGGTGAAACTTGGTGCAAGAAATGAATGTACTCCAATACAGTGGAAATCATGTATTTAACACTTCCTTCACCTTGATGAGCTGCTCTGTATTGTTGTGCTGAGACTTGAACTCAGGGCCATTCCTATCAGCCTAAAAAAAAAGAGGACACAATCCATAATGAGAAAGCCATTTACAACCATTTGGAAGACATGCATCCTAACTGACAATTTGTAAACTGTAGATAAATATATCTAAAAATAATCAATTTCAACAATGGTATAACAACTTACTTTAATGTACTCCAGGGTGAGCAGGTCAACCTCTGAGTTGTCCAGAGTGGTGATCAGCTGAACCTGCTGCTCTTCAGAATCTAAACAAAGAGGAAACAATTAACACATGACAAATACAAAGTGCAGCCAAGACTCATAACCCCCAAATTGAGTTATAAATAATGTCTCCTGAACTGTTTAAGGAGACACTCAGTCCTGAAAGCATCTACTGACCCATGTATTCAGGGCACTTGAGGCAGATTTCCCGTAGGTAGGTGTTAGAGGTCATGTCAAAGGTGCGTAGTTTCAGTTCAGTGCCCAGACCCTCTATGTCCAAGTGAAGCACCGCGACCTCCTGATCTCCAGAAAGACGACACAACTGAACAGAAAACTAGAAGAACAAAGAGGAGACAGAGGAGGAGAACATGCAGAGCGACAAAGAAAAAATAACAATTAGAAAGAAAGACAATTAGAGAATTTAAACAGCATGAAAGACAATGTTTTTTTGTAACTTTGTTTAACAAGACCTCTCTATACCTGACTGATTTCAAAGTTCAAGATGAGGTCAGTCATGTTCTTCTGAGCTTCTGAACTTTTACTTCTGTTAAACTTTGCGTAGTGCAGCGGCATCGGATTATCTGGGAAGAATGGTCGATCACCAACGGGAGAGCTGGGAGCATCGTAAAACAAATCTTCCTCTGAACCTGAGGGGCGACAAATCCAAAAACCCACACAATGACATATCTGCTATACTGAAATACACACACTCAAAAGAATGTAGTGCGACGATTACACGTGTCGCACAGCGAGGAGGAAATGGCTCAAGAATGCGTCTTACCCAACGAGGTGATGCTGATGGTTTCACATGACTCGAACATGAGAGAGGAGCGCTGGTCGGCTAAGTTCAGAGGTCTTCTGGGAGTGAGTTGTGGGGTGAACGACAGCTTCGGCTGAGGAGGAAAAAACACCAAAACATGAGACATACACATACTTCATTTTCTACAACTTGTTATTATTAGGTCATAACCATTACATCCTTCAAGAGTGTGGGACAGTGAACTTTCAAGATTAGATTAAAGAGGACAGTACCTGCCCCATAGAGGTGGTGTTCATCATCTAAACACATACTTTGATACGGAGCTCGGCACTGTGTGTCAAGCTTTTCTGTCCATGAATCTGTAATAAACACTGTGTTGTGTTTTTGTTAGGAGCCCATGTAAATAGGTAAGTTAAAGTTTGAAAGGGCTTAGAACATTATGATCGAAGTATATGATGGACACGACCATGCTGCATTATGTCTCAGATTTGATGCTAAATCTAATCATTTTCTTCCACTGGTGGATTTGTATAAATGATCAAAAGATCCCTCTTAATAATTTTGTCTCTGAAGATGGTCTCACTATAACGAAATAGCTATCATTGACACTTAACATGTGTACAATTGAGCTCAAAACATCATGTTTTCTGCCCAAAACCATAATTATTGTTAGGTAATTCATCTAATCAACACAAAATGTGAATAGAACCATTTAGGGATAATTGGACTGTTCTTACCTTGGAGGATGAAGCAGAGCCGTTTGCCGCAGGTATGCTCTCAGGCAGCGGGATACTGTCAACTAGCTCCAGAACATTTCGAAGTTTAACATCAGAGATACGAAGAGACAGCAGGTGGAGCTCGCCCGACATCTTAAACCTAGAACACAGATACAAACATCGGAACAAAAGATTTAGTGTGCTCAGAATCTTTAGCCCTACATCACAGAAAACGAAATAACAGGATGTTATGGAAAAACTTCAAACTGACTTTGCCATGCGGGAGTCTGTGACGACCATCGCCCTGCTGAAAACCACCGTCAGATCCACCGGCTCCAGAATGTGCAGCGGTGACTGTTTCTGCTTACGAGCCATTTTCCAGTCCCAATCTATACAAACACAGAACATGATTAGCATTTCCTTCTATTTCACAGAAAAATGTAAAACAGAGCATTCATACTTTTCCTATTCTCCTTTTATTTCCTCCATTCATATATGATCCCTCAATACTAAATGTCCTAAAATCATCCCTCTGTTTTCTAGGCTACAACAACCAACAAGGCTCCAAGAGTTAATCACCTACTACACATAATCATACACTAAAGTATCCATGAAAGGTACCTGGTTTGCTATAAAGGAACTGCAGGCTGCTAAGCTGTATGTCAAAGCTGTCGTATGCTCTGGACATAATGTCTTCAATGTTGCTGGTGCCCACTGACAGCTGAGGCAGATTCTTCTTGCTTTGACTGGACATCTGAAAAGACAACACAAGTGAAATGTTTAAACTTTTAGTACTCTAAACGTCTAAAGTCTTCAAATAAAATATTTTGGAAAAACACCAGAAGGCTCTTTTATACAGTTGTGTGTAGGTTGCACATTTAGCCCACTGTTACGTTTACACTCTCTGACCTGGAAATGTCCAAGATCCAAAAGTAGGATGTTTTGAGTGCCGTTGTAAAAGCCGGTCTGTGGAATGATGACATAGGAGGCCATCAGGTTCACCTTCAGGTCCAAAACTTTCTGTGTTTCGATCACATACATCAGACCTAAAAACAAAAGCAAGAAGTCGTTAACTTAATTGTAGCAAGAAAAAACAAAACAAGGGATCAGCTCGGTGATCAAATACAGAAGACTTTCATGACATAACAAGAATGATTTGTTATAAACAAATCTTGATAACATTCATTCTCAGCCTAATGTGTAAAATATGCTAGAGTATGTTTCTGCAACATACATTAAATATATTTAAAGTGGACCTATCATGCTATATTTGAAACATATATTGTAGGGCCATACCTATAAAAAACATGTCTGTGAAGTTTTTTTTTCAAAATACCAAACAGATCATGCATTTTAGCCATACCTCATTTCGCTCTATTTGCTCTTTTCCAGCCCTGTTTTTGCAAGGGCTGATTCTGCTTTTGTGGCAGACTACAGCGCCACTTACAGGCCTGGCATATGTACTACAGCGTCTCCAGCGCTTTCGAGCGGTCTCTCATTCCCCTGATAGGTGGAGAGTTGCCCATATAGGCGGAGCACCCCTTTTTTGACGTCAGAACAATTCAAATAATAATCAGCTCCGTTGCAGCCCCGTTTTTAGAGATTTGGGTATGGAGGAAAAGAGAGAGGGTTGTGTTTTCTGACACTTGGTGAGTTCCCTGACACACTGGGGACACATATTCATGTATAAAAGAAGTACAAAAGTGCATTTTGCATGATAGGTCCCCTTTAACCTAATTACTTATTCCCATTTCAACATTTCTAACAGTTGTACTGTTCAAAGGAAGGGTAGCTTTGCTTTGTGCATTTGTAATAGCAAAACAAGCTTAAAATCTCAGCAAACAATCTCAGGAAACAAGGAAGTAAACAGGAACACCACAATTCAACTGACTTAGAGGGCGAGGCCCGCAGGCTATGGATAAGCATATGGGAAAAGGAAAATGACCCAGTTAAAAGAGGGGCCGAGGAATGGACATATCTGCCCATCAGAGTTGAGACCAGGCTTGGGATCAGTTCCTGAGGTCTGTACATGTGTGTGCCACTGACCGGTGGATGTGCGGTCTCTAAACTGCTCCAGTTTCATGAGGGTTGCGTTGGTGAGCTCATCCAGCTGCAGGTCATCAGGGGGCAAGAAGAACGCTGACATGCTGTTTACCGTTATCTACAGAGACAAAACCCACCAGAAATATATAATATTTACAACTTTTCATGTTCTTTTATTATGTAATGCTGGTACATGCATGCCGACAGACACCACTCACAGCGTCATAGATTATTTCCAAGGGTTGTGATTCCACATGAAGCCGCTGGTTGGCGCTCTCATCCAGCGGGTTGGTCTCAAACAGGATGCAGAGCAGCGGGGTCCCGTCTCCTGTGGCGGCCTTCCTGGACGACAGGAGGGTCGGTGCAGGCCGGTTACTGGCCAGGCCGGTGACTTCAAACAAACTGAGCTGGGCTGTGATTCTGATGAAGAAAAAGATAATAAATGTCGATTTTACCAATATCAGGATCCTGAATATGAGATTTACTGTCAAGACTGAGAGCTTGGGAGCCAGTGGCCCATTGCATGTGAGAGGGCCCATCACCTCATTCTAACACAACGATTATTAGTTCCAGATAGATCTACACGACTGAATACATAATTATGAAAATGATATATTCAATTCCTGCCAATAAATCCCCACTCCCAATAAATCATACACATCGGCCCTTTAAATATATATATTTGTTTTTATTTGTGTTGAAACGGAAACAAAGGTGCTTGTGCTGAATGTTTTTTTACTCAAAATCAATTGAATATGGTGTGTTTTCAATGGAGCCTCTTTAAAACATTAAGTACAAATGCAATCAATGTTGGACCCCGCCCCCCACCCAAAAGAAAAGGACCCACTTGATGGCTTGCGCTCCAGGTCTCTGAGTGAGTGTGGACTTGAGCTCTCCCACAGTCAGCCTGATGATCTCATCTTTGTCCTTGTTGTCAGTGATGGACACAGACAGCCTCTCCATGTGGAAATCGACCTTCATGTCCTCAAACTATAAATAAACAACAACATAGTTCATAATTAAAGTATCTGATACAGTTTCTGCAATTTGATCTTTGTTTGTTGTGGGTTGGAGAGCCAGACTTTAGTGTATTATTCGTTGACTGGTGGGTGTCAGGTGGAAGAGACTCACATTCTTTGGCAGGTTGGGATTTGCAGCGGTGTCACTGTATCCGATGGCAGTGTAGAGTTTGGATTTCTCAGCGTAGGTTAACAGCTCATCAAAACCTTAAACGGAGAGAAAGGGCAAGAGGGAATACGTGGAATAGAAAGAATGTGAGGAGTAAGAAAAGCCAACAACATAGAGTGATTTTACAAAAATACACTGGAGCACTTTGCTTTGGTTCTGTTATTATTATCTTTTATAATGTCTTGCTGGTTTTTCTTTTAATGGGTTACCTCCAGTCTTGACCTCTTTTGTTTCTGATTCGGCCTCTCCTCCCAAATTCCACATCCAGCTCAACCAGCCCTGAGACTCCTCCTCCTCCATCTTAAGCCCTGGACGGAAGATTCGTAGACCTGCTTTGCTTGCCTGGGAAAGTAAAAAAAAGACAGTTGACAGCTTGAACATTTTTTAAATATAATATATTATTTATTTATTTTTCAAATGTTGGCAGTAGAAATTGCATTATGAGTCATATTAAATGTATCCAAGACAAAATATTATTTAACAAGCCGCCAATATTTATGTGCAGTATTTTGTATTTGAAATATTCTGTGGCAAAATTGCAGTCTATAGCAAAAATAGGCACAGTAAAGCTAAGACTATGTAAAACTCACAGGTGCATCTTGAGTGCATAATCCTTCAGCACTTCAGTCTAAACTTAGACCACAAGATGCCAGTGCCAATAACTGTCATCACTTCGGTCATATGATGGTTGAAACTTGCTTTCAAATAATTAATAGTACAGAGAATAATTGATATGTCTTTTGTAATCCATTAGCATGATTGGAAATGTATGTATTCATCACTGTTTTGCTGTATCTGTGGAAAGTAGAATATAGGGGGTATAACAGTTGAAAGGATATTAACAGTTTAGCATAATTTGTTAGCTACAGTCCTGCAGACATTACAATTTACGCTACAGATACTGTACAGAGTACAATACAGATCACAAGGTGAAACAGAGCTTACCTCCACCTCCGCCTGCTGTCTGGCCAACGTGATGTTAAAAATATCCAAGGCCTTCTCAGGCCCCTGAGAATAGATACAAGACACGCTCATTAGCTTTTAGCGGCTTCTTGCTACATCATGCAGGAATGCATTGATTCCTTATTGTTCATTATTAATCACATCAGGAGAAGATTATGCTTGCAGAGCAGAGCAGAGACAGAGGGAAATACATTTAGATTTAGAGATGTATCTCTCTGCAGTACATAACCTCAAATGCAATTCGATCAATCCCTCTAAAAGGGTTGAACACCAGATAAGTGGGTCATTATGGCTGGAACAATGCATCACTTGAATGATTTTGAGAAGGTAATTAACATATTATATTACATTTACCTTTCATACAGGCAATAAATGATGGTCACTGAAGCCAAGCAAGTATTGTCAATGTACACTTGGGCAGAAACTGTAGGTCTGAACTTGAATAGGAAGTATTTTCCCACAAGAAATACATTTAGAGAGCCACATAGGTTTATAATTCAAGGCCACACATATAATCAAGTTACAATTACATGTTCTTCCTACTTTGGCCTCTTTCCTCACCATTACCCATTTCAAATTTCTTAAATTTAAATAATACTTAGTGGCATGACAGATAAGGACTTTTTAAAGCATGAAAAAATACATTCAAAACAGACTACATAATATTGGTTTATGAAAAAAATGTAATAATTGTATCTTGCTGAAATCAATGCATCATGATGCATGAAAAGAGGTTGGATGAGGGAGAAACTACTTTCTATCTAGAACTTGGCAACATTGAAAGAAAAATACTCCTTAAATCGTATGAGGCTGTCAGTGCTTCAAATATGGGGATATTAAGAGATAAAAAAATAGAGAACTTGATATCTCCACCTCCTCCCCCTGTCAGATCTGTCCAGCTCTCTCTCACCTCGAGTGCCTTGAGCAGGTCCTCGCTGGGTTTCTTGCAGGTGATTTTGGTCTTGTACAGCTCTCTGTAACACTTGATCGTCTGCCGGTGAATGCGAATGTGCTGCCAGGACCACATCTGGAGACGAGGTTTTACATCCACCTCCAGGACGCTTGTGATCATGTACTTCCACCTGCAAGAAGGGAACATCGATGCATAAAGTCAACTTCACAAAAGACAATACTAAAGTTGTAAAATGTCACATGTCATTTGGCATTTAAAAACCAAAGTCAAATGTTAAAAGTGTTTTCTGACCATATGCAGGCATTTCTGTGAACCTGGACCTCGGGTCTGTACTTCCTGTACGGGAGATTGCGAGACATCAAATCCACTGAGCCCAGCAGCCCCAGGATGCTAATGTACTGGAAAGAGAGGAAGGTAGCTATTACACATGTGCAAAGAGTTCTGACAGATATGCAGTTATCATCACTGAACAGCTCTTTAACGATTGACCCCTTGACATTTTGAATTCATTTTATTTTCCTTAACTTCTCTCTATTTCTCTTCCTTTCTCTCCCCTTTTTTAAAACAGGCTTTGCCTTTTACATAGACAAGTTTATACACTACACACAAACTTACCTGGGGTCTGTTGAGTTCAATGGCCACCTCACTGAGATGGACCATCAGGTCCACTTTAGGAGAGGAAAAGTCCACATCTGACCTGGGATTCATCCGCAGTTTAGCGGCCGCTGAGATAGGACGAAAAACTGTGGAGCAGCAACATCAAAATGATTATTAGAAGCAAACTGTTAACATTAACGATATTCTTATAAACTTTACATTTGTACAGTGATTTATGGACCTGTATTTTAGTGGGATATACATTTTAAAATACTTTTTCAATTGCAAAGTTCTCCCTTCAAAAATGCAAAAGCTTGTGCCAGCAATAGAAACTCAAAAGTGCTGAAATCTGTTCAAATATGTTGCTGTTGATGGTGTGATTCACACATTGTTGGTGGCCCAGTGTAAGCGCTGGCCATTACATCCCAAGAGCCACTTCACATTTGACAAGAAAACTACTGATGTATGTGTGTGTAGTAAAATGCGGCTTCATTAGGAGGGCTATACAACATTTTCAAAGTGTGCATATTAAATAACAGTATAAAAATTGAAAACATTTAGATTCAGTTAGATACTCACTGAAGTCATGGCTGATTGAAAGAGAGTTCTGTGCGTCGATGCTGCTCTGCAGACATTGCTACAAAAAGACAAAGGTAAAGGAACTTAATTTACATTTCATATGTTATCATTACTCATATTCTTAAATCTCATTGAATCTCTATGTGTTAATGCCTTAACAACATCCAGAATTAAATCATCACTACAAAACAATAATTACCATTGGCCGTATTCTACGGAGAGTCTTTGTGCATTAGATGAAAGGTTTACTTAATCTGCATCAAGCTCAGAAGCATTTGCAGAAGTCTTTTGACATTCCTACCAAGAACATTTAAAAGCAAAGGATTTAAGAAAAAAAAAGGCTACATTGAATCTTCCCTGCTGCTTGAAAGTGACGACTGGCCCGTTAAGAGTGTTATTTATGCTGAATAAAACAGACTATGGCTTGACTAAAGCCAGGCTTGCGTAGACAATGTACAACACAGCGTTAATTGTGATACTCACCAAGGCTTCCTCTGCATTGTGATTGGAGAAGAGTAAAGAGTCGACATTCCAGTAGGCAAACAAGTTGTCTAGTTGAACCAACTGAGAAGAAGGTAAACAAAAGCCAATTAGAGTAGTTGAATGCTTACCATGAGAAACATATCTGACAGTGTACAATGATTTCAAAGGTTTGGACCCAAAAGTGGGGTTATTAGTAAATATGATCAGTTTCTAATTGCATAAATGTTTTGGGTACAGATATAGCTCATCTGATTATGTGGTTGAATTTCTCACCTTGAAGAAAAGTCGGGAATTCTCATCCAAAAGTCTGGGATTCCATTTCTCATCACATGTCTGGAGGAGTCAAACAAACGGTGTTAAAATTGTATTATATAATGTTTAAGTTTGAACTAAGAATTCACGACTAGCAACGCCTTAATTATTGAATGTTATTAGGATACAATCTAAAAGGAGGGACCTTAAAAAAACATTACCTGAAGACTGAGGTTTTTAAGTGACACTCCAAATGACAAGGGGCAGTTTGGATTGGTGACCTGTGGAAAAGAAAACCGTTGGGGGTTACATCTTTCTCTCTGCGCTTATCAATTACTGCTTACAAAAACAAATGTGAGCAACGCTGTACAGTCATACCCATAAGTGAGGTAACTCAGGGTTGAATACTCACATCATCTTCATAGCGCACATGGATGTTAGAGATCTTAACTTGCAGGTTTTTGATGACCTGAGTGACCAGCTTCTCCACAAAGGTGTCCTGTTTTTCAACATCTGGATTCTCTGTCCAACAGAAACAATGTTATCAATAACGAGTCCTGCAACGCACCTGAAGCTTAACTTTAGGAAACAGACCTCTGACCTCATGCACAATAATGATATAAAACCTTCTAACAATGCTTTTCAATACAACATGCCATCTCACCAGAAGTAGGTGTTAACTTCTATTTTTAGAACACACATTGACAACAAAAAACACACGCCAACACACACCTTGCTCAGCAGCTTTCTGCTTTGTCTCCTCTATCCGCTGTAGCTCCCTCTGACGAGCCTCCTGTAGCTGCTTCTCCTCCTTGTCTGCATCATACTTTATGCCTGGAAAGAATTGGGTGAATAGAAATGATTAACTATCTGCACATTGGAAACAATGAACTGTACAGAAGGTGGTGCTTGAGTTTCCTGTTTGTCCTGACATGTACTTTAGGGTCATGAATACGTTTTGAGACCCTCTTTGTCTGACTTCTGTTCTACAGTGCGTTGTGTCTGCTAGTCATAAGGGTCATTCAGGAGGGTTGACATTGATAAGACTGATATTTTAAATGCATTTAGAGGCAAAGATGTTTACTGTGTTTTCCTTTTGACATTGACATACAGCAGTTAATATCCTTTAGGAACTGTATTGGTCAACTGAAATGGTGGTAATAATCAGTATACACTATAATGTCAATGATGATGAATTCAATCTCATATTTGATGCATGCTATTCTTCTTACTTGCTGTGGGGACTATGAGTAGATAGACCCCATCCAGTGTTGCCTCTACAGACTGTGTGTACAGGTTCTTCCATGGGATCTTTAGCTCAAGCCGTCCTGTTAACAGAAACACAAAGTGAGAAAACCTTCTTCTCCTTAGAAAGGAATGTTTTAAATCGGGACGCCAATTACAATCTCACCTATATGACCGGCTCTCACTTTAAAAGGAATGTCAAGTTGACTCTGTAACAAAATAAACAGTTTACTAACGCACATAACACATAATGAATAAATAACAGACTAATTTTGCACATTTATTAGCAACTTACCAAGGCATTTTCCTTTATTTCAAGATTTCTAAGAACAGCATCACCTGTGATCAAATGAGTATTTGTTAACTGATTGTTACTATGTACATTCTGATGAACAAACAGATTAGTATTGAATTGTGGATCATATAAACACAGTCCGATCAACAGAGCGGTATTTGACCTTAGTATCGATTTAATTCAACGCTCAGAAAACGTAATATAAAAGCCTTGCATTGCAGGGTTTGGTAAAACGAGAGCATACACCGTGGTTAAACTAGTCTACTACAGTAGTTGCTACAAGTTTGTACATGTTTAGCTTTGGCTCGGAAAGCTCTCTTCTAATCCCCTCATTTGCGCGGACAGTGTGCAGAGCTGGGAGTATCAGACTCGATGGCTGAGCTTTTGAAACGGAGTATGTAAGAAACATTCAGTATGTTTCAGTATGAACCACAGTCTGAACCACAGACTGTCACCTGGCTCTGTGGAAGGGTGTGACCCCGAACTGCTTCTCTGAAACTACCACTAAGCAAATATCCTTGTCGTAGAAAACAAGGTACGTTATCAAAAAGGTAATTGTAGCATTCACAAATGAACACTGTTGACTGATATACCGGTACATAGTGGACAGTTAACAAATAAATACCCAGACTGACGCTGACAGCTGGAAGCCTCACACGAGTGGTGACTAACGTCTGTTAGCATTAGCTAGCTAGCTTGGCGAGCGAGCTAGTCCACGGAAATGACAAACACAAGTTAACTTACCTCCCCATATGGCAAGCTTTAGCTGTGAGCAGTCAAGGTTGACAACGTAGTCCCCTAAAAATCGGTTGAGGACATCAACCACCAAGCTTTCGAAGACCATGTTGGCGTTTCTCTCATCTACTTGTAACCATGTTTACATTCTGTCAGGCGTTTGCCCACTGCCCAGCCGCCAGATTAGGACGTCCCGATGTGGGCGGGACTTGACGTCATGCCGTACCTGCAATACGATTGGTTTCTAGAAAGATCACTCCCTTATGCAACTCTTGGAAAGAGGGGACACAAGGATAAGTAGGCAGTAGGCTAAGTGGCTTTATGTGGGATTTTATTCCACAGTTGCAGTCTTTAAATACATTTGTATTTGTTTATCCTTTGTTTATTTAGCCAGACAGTTCTCATTGACTCAAAAGGTGTCCTTCTCCAGGGTGTCCTGGTAAATAATGCAGCATAAGTAATCACATACAATTAACTTGTCATATTCAAATCAATCATCCAGTACAACACTTAAATAGCCCTTATTTAAATGATTCCGTCCTAAAAGTTGTAATAGCTGAATCCAGACTCATTTTGCTTTATTTTGCCGGAAGAGGCGGTTTGGCAGCCATGAATATAAGGCGGGGTTTATGAAAAACGCTAAAGGAATGCACGGTAGTAGGCTTGTTTGAGACAAGCAAGACCTGCGCAGTTGCGATCAACGTCTTGCTAGTGCGTTGCATGATGGTTAGTCATTTTGTCCGACTTGCTCTGGAGGCTCGCCCACATGAGACTTTGAAATCTCGCGGGACAAAGACGCCCGCAGCCTTGAGAGCGAGGCGAGGCGAGTTGGCGCAGTTGCTCTCCACGAGCTGCGGAAGCGAAATGCTTGATGGGAAACGGCTCGCTGGTATCTCGAGCTGAGCGCTCATTGGTGGTTTTCACCACCTGCTGCTGATGAAACTCTCCCATTGGCTGGCAAAAGTTTGTTGTTGTTTTGTGTCAGTTTTACGTCGCCACATCCATTCCCATTTTTCATCATTGTTCCACAATGTTTATCATCATGAAATTAATATCTATATATTTTATACTATACTGCTTACCGTTTTTATACTTTATATATCTTAGCATATTCATACACACTGTTCATACTGCTCACAGGCTGATATCTAGTGTATTCATACCCCACTGTTTATTCATCATTCAATTCATTCTATATGTTATTCTGTAGATTGTGTACATTACTTTCCACTTCACTGCTTGTTGCACCTGGTTAGAAGCTAAACTGCATTTCGTTGTCTCAGTGTCTGTAATATGTGCAATAACAATAAAGTTTCTCTTTAAGTTAAACCAAATCATTAAAATAAAATCTATTGTAATGTAATGATTTGGTTTAACCTTATTTATTGAATACATCATTTAAAATGGCAAGATTCAATCAAATTACATCCATGTTGTACACGTCATAAAGCTTAAAGTGGCAGCTAAAGAATTAACACAGCAGCAGGTCTGTTCAATTCATGCTCATGAAGCTTCATGTGTGCGGATCTGAAGGGACTGATCATTTGTAGCCTGTCCACCTATCAGTTTTGCAAACATTAAGAGGGAGGAGCATTTCTAATTATGGAACCCAGTCACTGGTGTGGTTCATCATCATGACTGAATTAACAAACCTATATAAAGCAATGGAGATCACCTTTGTCTACAGTGGGTAAAATGGAATTTCCGCCATTTCAAACCCAGCCAGTCAAGCCGACTCCGAGTCCGAGCTGTCCGACTTAAGACAAGCTTTTTGACACCTCCCCCGGCTGCGATCGGCTACTCTCGTCTACTTTCGAGGCGAGCCGCAATGTGTCTCAAACAAGCCTAGTATGTCTCCTATGCTGTAGGCCTATTCAGTTTTCTTAAAATTCTTACTTTGTGTGTAGCCTACTTATCCATGCCACTCTTTAAAAAAAAACGTACATCAGGACGTCCCGCGGTAAGCGTTACAAATGCACACTGCTGCAACACTGGGAAAGAGGCCTGAGGTAAATACACTTTAAGTAAATAAATCATGTATTTTTCTTTTATTTGGTCTTTATCCTTTATTAAGCCAAAAGGTCCTGTTGATATATAGCCTACATGGTGGGAGAAGTACTCAGATCTTGTACTTTTGTAAAAGTAGTAAGATACCAGAGTGAAGAAACACTCTGTTACAAGTAAAAGTCCCGCATTCAAAATGCTACTCAAGTATAACTACAAATGTATTAGCATCAAAAAGTACTTATTAGGCAAATTGGTCCATTTTGGAATAATATTTTTCAATAAGTTTTCATTATTATTGTTGATGCATTAAAGTGTTATCAAAGCTGGTAAAGTTCAGCTAGTTTTAATGACTTTGTATGCTGCAGGGTAGCTTGTGAATTTACTCCAGGTGTAACTAAAGTCTTGTGTAAGTGTTGTTTATATTTTACATTAATCATCCAAATATGCAAAGTAACTAAATATATCAAATAAATGTAGTGGAGTAAAAGGACACCATTTTAGAGTAGAAGTACGAAGTAGCATAACATGGAAATACTCAAGTAAGGTACAAGTATCTCAACATCGTACTTAAGTACAGTACTTCTGGTCCTGGTCAAGACGACAGCATAAACATTCACGTTAAAACTATTTCACATGTTAGAACCATAGCGGTACTTAGTGTAGAACACACAGAACACATAAAAGCAACACAAGCAAAATAGTAAAAGGAGATGGGCATACAGGACATACCAGTGATATCAATAACACATTCCACTAATGTCAAGCGTTGTGCAATACAGCAACATGTTTCCTTCAGGACAGTTTCTACAAGAACTTAAAAGTCTAATAATGATGTTAATTGTAAAACATTATGAACATTTTCTCTTGCTAGGGAGACAGGTGAAACCGGATATCTAAAACAAGGTACAGTAACCTCACATACACATGCTATATTTGACACTGCAGTTTGACTTACATGTATGGTTTAATACCAAAAATACATTATACAGTATACTGTATACACTTTTAAATACTCTCCATTGTGGTAGCCTTGCTATCTTGAAAATTATAACACGACAGCTGCGAAATGCTCATACAACCTTCACAAACTATTTTATTTGTAACGTCCCTCTCTTTAACCTCTTTCTTTGTACACTGTGTCATATTTATATCATGTGCTGTCCACTCTCCAAATGACACAACATGAGTTATTCATCTATGCGTTTTTTAAGAGGAAGTAACTCAGACATTGGTATTGTTACCGCTCCAATGACTGGTCCTCTCCTCATCGCACCAGCTGCAGTTTTACCCACTACTTTCAACCTGAGCTGCAGCTCCTGCAGATCCTCTCTTCTGAGCTCTGTAAAGAAAAAATCTTCTTTAAACACAGGGTTGCGGCAGTTCCTGATGGTGGCGCCCTCGTGTTGCTGAAGCTTCCCTGGGATCAGACACAAACTCACTGCACAGTTCAGGGTTCGTCGGTCACTATCATCCCATAGGCCTTCCACAGACTCCACACGCACTCTGACGGTGGAAAGGGATAAAAACGTGTTGGTGGAGAATGTGGTGTGCTCAGCATAGAGGTGCACTCTTCCTCTGCCCTGCAAAGTGAGGACGTGTTTGTGCTGAGGTCTTTCCTGGCACTGCAGGACATCCAGCGGGAAGAGAGCAGGTGGAGCTAAGGTGAGTGAGCTGCCCTCTAAGCTCGGAGGGCTGCTGTGTGATGTTGTTAAACTTAAACCCCCCCTCTTCAATCTCACTCTGGTCTCCCTGCTGGTAATCAGCGATGGGCAGAATTTTGCTCCTTTAAGATGGCCACTTCCTGTGCTTCCTGTCTCTGAGAGACTCTTGGATGAGAACAGAGGGAGAAACCGCAATAACGTTTTCTTTGGCAGGTTTGTCACTTTTGCCATTCTGGGTGGTGCAGTAGGACGGCTTCTATCAAACAAGTAAACAGGGCGCTTTGAGTGGAACAAAGACTCTTTTCTTCGAGTGTTGGGGCTCTCAAATATTCCAGTCAGACCATACCCTTCTGCAGAGAATGGCAACGGTTTCTTTATATTCCTCCAAGCCATTGATGCATCTATATTCTTCTTCCTCAGGTCCTCTGTCTTTACATATGAAGAGTGTGACAAGGTGCTGCTTCTCTTGCAAAGCCTAGGGGGCAGGCAGAACTCTGGGATTGTGTCTGGTGTGAGGATGTTGTTGTGCAGATTGTGAGAGAGACTGGCTTTAGAAGAGAGAAAGATGTCCTCCTCACTCGTCCCCATGTACCGGCTCAGCTCTAGAGGAATGCTCTCCATGCTCTCCCTTATCTTCTCAAAGACCCACATATTTATTTTCTGATTATTTTGTACGAAGTGACGTCCAATCCTTTTTCCTTTTGCAACTAGAATGAAACATATTATTTTGGTAAATCAACCAAACAGTGCACAAAACAGAACACATATTTCAGAACTAGAAAAAGTTAAAGTTTATTTTAAATGGTGAAATGACATTATCTCCTTACCTGCTGTGGTCTCGATGCGTCCACCTTTGAAGAAAGATCTGACTGTGACAATGACTTGACAACGATGGTTTTAAAGGTGAGGGTGAGGCTCTGCATCACTGGTTCGCTGCCTCTGCCTGCGTCAGAAAACAAGCCGCACGTACATACACACAACTACACACAGTGTATCAAGTCACTCAGTGTCAGCTAGAGACTGGGTGGGTGGATGGGAAATCAGAATCGGGTGCATTGATACGCATTTAGCCATGCTTCATGAACGTCGTGGCATCTTTCCCATTGATAGAATTTACGTCAACACTGAAATGCCTATTGTACTGAATAAACAGCACAAAAAAACCAAAGCAAATGTCGTGCTTACTTAAATTCCACTTTAACATGCAGCATTCACATTTAAAATACTATTTGAATATTGGCAAATTAAAACTTTGATACAATAACATTTTTATATCTGCAGTCCAAATGTAAGGACATCTTAAGTTTTAATATCAATAATACACCACTAAAAGATTAAATATTATGACATTATATGTTTCTTTCCTTTACTTATTTTTTTATTTAGCTTAAAACACATTGAAGTGTGCCTTGATGTTACCATGAAGCGGAAGTATAATCTGCTTTTAAAGAAGCTGACCTCGGTTCAAAGACAGGAGCGTGCAGGCCCACAGAGAGCACCCCCCACCTCAAAGGCCCATTGACCTTAAAACAGCTGGCCGTCCGGACACATAACTGACGTGGTTTATACCAGGCAACAAGTTATTGTAAACAAATCTTTCATATATTTTCAAATAATTCAGGGAACATGTGATTTTGTATTAATGAGACCAATACTATTTATAGTTAGTGTAACAAACACCTTTTTATTATTATTTGAACATGACAGATGTAAATATATCATATGTACATGCATACGTGGCTCCTTTACACCCAGCTGAAAGAAATGTGACCTTAAAACGTTTTTGTTTGTTACTTTCTGCTAAAATTGTAACTGTCTTTTATTGGCACTCGGGGAGAAATTGTCTTCCAAATTGAATTCAGAATCCATTAAATTGCATTAATCTTGTTTAATGTGGAAGTGCTGATAAATTACGATGATGTCTTTCTGTTCTTACCACATTCATTTCATCTAGATGATTTTGTTGTTTCAGTTATATTGCCTAAAATCCACTAATCCATAAAACAATTCTATCCAACAACATCTGTCATGTTGGTAAGACTTTTTCTAAACCTCACTATGTGAGTAATGGTTTATTTCATGTTATCTAAAGCTGGCATGTTATACTCCGACTGTACACAGCTGAGGCCAGGCTGCCGAACTTGAAGGCCATTTACACAATGTGAGTACTTCCACCACAAGAGGGCGTAAAAGGATTAGATTAACTGTCAGGCAACCTTCGACATCAGTGAGAAATAGTTATGAAATTGCATGTTGTATGTACATTATTAATATTATAGTTTCTATAAAGTTATTTAGAGAAATAAATATCTAAGTTTAAGTGAAATTGTTCCAAGTCCACATTTTCCTTGCTTCATTGAAATTATCCTTTCCTATTGTTCTAATTAAACTGTAATAGAAAAACAATATTCCTTCCTGAATGCTTGTTTGCATGCAGTGTGTGTGTGACATCGAAGTTATATTTTCATAAGGAGTCCAGGGCCCCCAGAGCACCACAGGGTCAGGAGGCTTTTCATGATAGTGAAGATCGACTTCATTACACCAATAAAAAACTAGAGTGCTCTCTGTAATGGAGAGATACATGATTGGGAGTCAGAGAAGGACCTTTGCCTTTAACCACTGTCACAGCTGCAATTAGCGCTAACAAGAGAACAGAGCGTTGTCGCCAACGCTTAACCGCTGTCAAGTGAATTACAGTGTTAGTGTTAAAACCTTTTTTGTTCTGGATCTCTGCATTTCAAATAAGACATTTGTTTGTTGTTAATTGTTTGTGTAAAAAAACGTGAACTAATCAACCAAAATGCTGTATAAGTCTTATTGAATGGTATTTTATTCTACTAACTCGTAGTGAAGATGTTGGTAGAATGATACTTGTTAACAACCAAGCCCTTGCACCCTTGCTTACATGCATAATTATTACATTCATTTAAACACATATTTACAGTCTTTGCCTGATATGCGTTATTTAGGGAGCAGGTCAACCGACTTTTGGCTGAGTTTAAGCAACAGTCTCATGAGAAATCTTAAGCAGTAAGGTCCTAAAATGAAACCACACTTCCCTCTGCATTTGCCTATACATGATAATGTATGTACAGGCTGTAACTTCATCCAACTAACCGCCCACCCAGAGCTACAAATGACTTTTAGCCTTCCTTGACAAAGGAAGCACAATGGAAACGTTGTCTCTATTTTCATGGAAGTTGACTCTTTCTTGGTTTGAAGAATTACTCCTAAGTGTCTGTGGTCATTCAGTTCTGAGTGGGTACAGGAAAGATCAGTAAACCAAGTTGTTGGTCATTCTATGAGGTTAATCTTCCTTTAAAGCATCTCTAGCTCCAATTTCAAACGTTCTTTGTATCCCACTTTTTTGTGAGTTTGCAATTGAAACTTTCCTAATGATTTGTCAAATATATTTTAGAAAGATAATTGGAAACACTGTACTCCTATATTATGAAACCAAACAAACATGCATTATTTAGGATGAACACAGTTTTAGTCAAGATTATGAAGTTTAATGTATTTCAATATATTAAAAGCCTCAGAAATGGGTATAATGAAAGCCTATATATATATATATATAATACACTCTTGTTAAGTGAGCTTAAACAAGAAAAAGAACATGCCTCATATGTCACATGCAAAATTAAATATGACTTTAACATGCATCACGTGAAATGTAAACCTAGTTACTCTTATATATAATTGTATGTATTTGAAGTGTTTTAGATTGCTTAAATGTTTGGTCAAAAACATATAAAGCACAGTTTATATTCCCTTCTTCACACATAGTCTTAGTGTGTCACTATGTATACGTTCATGTAACCACATTGATCCAAAGTAGTTTTAGGAAGCCAAACCTTTGTTATATAGTTCTCCCTGTAAGACTGCCAATTATTATGTTTTGACATTGTGAAATGAGAATTAAAATTCAAGTACAAACTCTGAACAGTGGAAAAGCTGATGGCACACTTTGTTAATTTCCATTTAACTTAAATCACTGTTATTTAGCAGCCACATGAGGCTTTGGGCAAAGCACTTAACCTCTGATGAAATTGCTAAAGTTTTTTGGCCAGATAACTTCTTTGTCTGAACTCCAAAAGAGAAAGTGAGAAAGCAGGGAAGTCTGAAAGGAGAAATATTGGGAAGGAGGCCAGAATAGCTGAACCATTGACCTGTTTTGACTTAATAGTCAAATGTAAAAAAGGCTAATAAAGTGTAATAATTTGGGCCTATAAAGTTAGATGGCAGATTAAAGATGATATGAGAAGACCTTACTTCGAGGACAGTGCAGAGACAATTCACTTCAGCCAGAGGCGGCTGATAAAATTTGACCCAAGATCAGTGAATCATCGTCGAATTATTAAGGAGAAAGGGGGAGCAGACTGGCTGAAAAGATAGGGTACAGGAAGGTAAGGGGAGAGGGGAAACCAAACAGAAGGACAGGGAAGACGCAGAAGATGCCGATTAGGGAGTGAGAAAAACAGAGCGGGGAAAAATGAATGTTTTGAGTTATAATCAGAAAACGAGAATTTGGTACATAATGGAGAAAATACAGAGAGGAAGAGTTACAGCAATGTGCAGTAGTCCAAAGTGACCTGTCGTTAGGACTTGCTCCGCTGACATCTTCTCTCTGTCTCCAGGCCTGATGCCAATATGTTAATCTCCCTGATAACCCCTCATCCCACTATTAAAGACCACAGCACTGATTATGGCAAAGTGACCATTACGAAGATAAGAGCAGATGTAGCCGTATGCCAGCTGCCTGCTAACACTGAATCATATATTTACAGTTAAAAGTTGTCACATGTACCACGACAATACAACATACCAATAAAGCCCCCTTCCTATTGGCCAAAAAACACCATTAACACTCACTGATATCTGGCTTTTTTCTTTAAAGTTTACTTCCAGCATTCCTTAGTACAGTTGTCATATATGTCCAACTCCAGCAAGTGATGGAAACGGATAGGTAAATGGGCTCGCTGATTTTGGTACATTGGATGAAAATTCTCTTAAAAATGTTTTTTTACAGAAACAATAGTAATATAGTTTTAAGAAAACCTAATTTAACCTCGACAGAAACAAAGTAATACTCATCCAAACCATCTTTCAACTGTTACAACAATTACTAACTCTGGTTTGAGATTGAAAAGAGAGACGTAACAGTTTTCTACTGCTCACTAACCCTGATTTCCTATATTTAAAAAAAAACCTGCATGCGCACATTTTGGGAGGAAGAGCCTCTCCCTCATATAGCCAGGTGTCCTGAGCAAAATGCTTAATCCCCAACGGCTCCAGTAAATCTGCTCAGCAACCATCAGATCATAACAGCAAGTATGACACTAAAATAATGAGTTTAAATACAATTTATATTTTAAGATTGGTGTTTAATTCATGCAATATTCACATGGTTGATGACAATCCAAAATGGAATCCAGTGGCATACCGTTTTTGGGGTGTGTAAAGTTACATTTTGAGTATAACTTTCACTAACTGCTCATAATCTCTGGTGTTGTTATAAGTAAAAAGCTCTAATTAGCTTTAGTATTTAGTGCGGCACACTACAGGTCTTTAAATTAACTTAATTAAACTGGATGAAAGTGAAGGTATGAATGCAAAAGTCAAATTATTTGTGTTATGGAATATCAATTGCAGACACATTAGCAAATTGGTTAACAAAGATTACAATTTCAAAATACAGAGCCATTCAAGATAATAACCTTATGATAATTTCAAGACAGAATAATAGGATAATTAATAGCACATTAATTGTCCTTGCGTAACACTTTTGCTAATGGTTTACTAAAATGCATAATGACTTACTTAGCACAATTTCTCCATTATGTTTTATGTATTTCTATCAACAAGCTGATTACATATAGTGAAACAAGTCTATAAATATTGCATTGGCACACATCAATAAGATAATTGCAGCAGCAGGTGAAACACAATGAAATAATGGATCTACATATTGATTATTTAAACTAAAACGATATATAAACTAAGGCCATAGACAAACTTCTTTTCCACATGAATATGGTCATCAAACAACAACATTTTCACCACACACAATAACTCCATAACAACGGGACATCTGATAGAAGATTATATTTGAAGAGACTCATAAATCCTCTCTTTATTTTAGTTATTTGCATCCCATAATGGGAGATCTTAGTTCAAATAACTTACTTGAATCTTACTTTATTAGGAATATAGTTTGTAATTTATTTTAGAAATGTTTAGAAACACTAAAATATAAGTGTTTGTATGGTAAAAATGTGAGTTCCTACATTAAAAAGGGAAAGTAGAAGAAAAGATCAATTATGAGTTTGAACTAGTGTCATTACATACAAATACAATGAGATATCCAGTCCATACAAATGTGAATAGCTGGACTGGGAGGAATTTCAACCCCTTTTCATGTTATATTTATCATCACATTGTTATCAATTAAATACAAATAAATTTGCATTTGGTCATTTGTCTCTCTCTAGTTTCTGTCTGTCTTTTTGCCTCTTTTAAGTTCCTCGTGTACAAATCTTGTCAGACTGCATTAGGAGGTCAACAGTCATCTTGTAATCTGAGACAAAAGAGAAACCTCTTAAGAATATTGCAGTTTCATTAGTTTTGAAAGAGGTTATCAAGAGCTAATGACCTTGTATAGCCGTACATCTCTCTCTCTCACAATGTCCGTTCATCCTTTCCTTTTCTTTCTTCTTTTCTTTGTCACCCTCTTTACTTTACTGTCTCTGCTTATTTTACCTCCTTTTAGAAATGTGAGGAAGCCTGAGCCCATTTGAAGTAGTGAGAGTTATTTTCTAATTTGCTTCCGTCGCTCTATTCAGATTTTTCTGATGAAACAATTGTATGCGTTTAAACTTTTAATATTAAGGGCTTTATGAAGTTCATTTGGCAGATGTCTGATCTCTGATAAAACTGTTAAACAAAGTTAGAAGTTGCTGCAATGCAGTTTATTGCCTCCAGTAATGGTTGAAATGGCTCCACTGAACAAGGAATCCTACAGCAATTATAGGTTTAAAGAAATTAGAACACACTTCTGTTTTCTAATGTTGCCAATATATTAAATAAAAGATTGCTCTCTGGAACAAAGAATAATATTTAAGGTTGCTCATGTTCATGTGTGTGAATGTGTGCAGTGTGCTTGATTTAGTGAGCGGATCAGATCAATGAATTAAGCTGCTCATTATGATGGCCTGCTCTTGCTGGTCATTAAGAAAAACGCATGTAGAATTTGCCACCCTGGCCCCTATGAAGTGTGGGTAATTACCACTAATGTATCATCGCCTATTCAAGAACATAACGTTTCGTTTCGGAGGGCGACAGTGAAACACCTCTGACCTAAATGTTTCAATTATTCATAAGACTCCTATTATTCATTTTAAAGTTATATTCCACATGATTAACAGTTTCCATATTAATATCCCATACAGTGTTGTAAGTTCTAACAGTTCATATAGAATAATATTATATTTGTATTGAAACATCATCATATCACTGTCAGCCTTTATAACTGACGCCTCATAGAAGACACATTTTAAACTATTTTTCATTAGTCATCAATGTTCTTCACTATAAGTTTGTAGTTATTGTATATTGTATGCCTGCTTTGGTAACCAAACTAGTTTTGTAAATGTTTTTAAAAAGCCTTCGCTTCTGATTTTTTGGGTGCATTAGAATGTACTGTAAAAGCTAATATCGTGTTGATGTAAGGGTTCCAAAAAAGTGCTGATCTACATTAACATCCTAATATATTTAGAGGATAGTCACATGCGGGTGATTGAAAAGTGGTGTTCAATATTGTCTAAGAAGTCTGTGTGATTTTATATTAAATCTTTATATTTTTTAAAGTAGATAACCAGTAGCGATATTAATTTTGGAGTAAGACACGACACTGAACAATGCTCGGTAGTTTTGATTATTTTTTCTATTTACTGTAATTCATCTAAAATAATTTACATGAGTTTGACGTGACATTTAGTTTCTAATTCAAATTCATATCTACAAAAACGTCTTGCGCATCCAATTTACAGATGTGAAGTGAAGCTTTATTGAGCTGGCCTATTTCCACTCAGTTTAGATTGTTTTGATCCTTTAATAAGAAATAACAGTAACTGATGATTACATTTAAATCAGATTTGTGTGTGCATGCCTGTTCATGGTACAAATCACTTCCAAATGCAGCTGTTTTCAATAATAGTTATGTTTAATCCAAATGTTTTAAGAACACATGCTCCCGAAATCTGTATATTGTATACAACACACAAATCCAGACACAGGGTGGGATTTAACTTTTACATATACAGTCTATGGATTTAACACGATAATATTTGTCCTTAAAAAATAAGAGCATCTACACTTATATCTAATTTTCCTGAAAGTAATTTAACATATGCTGTTAAATGCTTTGACATAACCAACACAGTGTACCCTTATTCAAATAAAACTGCACATATACCTCCTATTAGCCTGTGCATAAACACATGTGCCCATTAGGAGACCTCATGTGATATTTTGATTCCAGAGGCATCTTACTACGGTGTTGTGAGGACAGAGGATCATGGAGGGTAATAATGGCTGCATTATTACTCCTCTTATTGTGTCTTAATTAGTGGCATATAATTACACACTAATGCAGTGAGGGCTATTAAAGACATAGAGGCCTGCTGATTGGGGAATTAAAGCAACGTGCACACACACGCACACCCACCCACACACACACACACACACACACACACACACACACACACACACACACACTTTTTACAACCACTTTTGTCATGAAGCAAAAAAAAGAAGTTCCTTTTAACTAGGAATCACAGGCACCCTGTAGTGAAAGTGTGTGCGAAAATGTGTGTATGTAGATAAAAGAAAGTGATAGATTTGAAGAGATAACCTAGAGATCTTGCCGCAATAGAGGAAAAGAGAAAATTAGGAAGAAAACTGGATGATTAAGATGAGAGAAGAAGATGTGTGTAATCACTATGTATCCTGCTTGTTAGCAATGAGGCAAACATAGGTTAATAATAATATTAATTCCTCACTCCCACGCCTCTCCTCCACTGGTGCATATCAATTATGTGTTCAGACGCTGATGTGACAATAGTGTCGGCTTTGGGAGCCTTTGGGATGCTAAACAGGGGACATGAGGTTTAATTAAGTAATTTTTAGAGGGCTGGACCTGGTGCTTTGTGCTGGCTAGAGGAGAAGCTTCAAAGCTACTTTTAAACAGAGCAAACAAAAGAGAAAAACTTGATCCGATAACCCTGCCTGCTTTTGAAGTTATCAAGCCGCTCATATGCATTTTATGAAGATCATCACGGATTAGCCCAAATGCTAATTCAAGATGTGATTTGTGTCAAGGTGTCGCTGTCATTATGTGGATACTTAATGACTTGTGGAAGACGAGAGCTTGACTTTAGTCTCAATATTTATTTGAGTAATGTATGTCTCAGGTACTTTCTTTATCTTGAATTTGTCGAATCACATTTCATGTTAAAATGATGAACATTTCCTTCATCCTCTTGCTAAATTGTTTAATATATAATGTATATTTCCTCCAACTCATAGTTAGATGTTCAAAAGAGAAACTTTGTTATAGTAAATTCAAAGTCTTAAAAGCTCAAGGGACTTTCATGTTGTTTTGAAAATGAAAAATTACTCCCAGACTTCCCTCTTACCATTACAACTGTATGACCGCTTTGCTGTTGCAGCCTAAACGTTTACATTTAAATAATAAGTGGTCCTAATTAAATGGTTGTTGTATTTAAAAACTCCTGGTATGAATTAAGGTAAACTTGTAAAGTCATCAAATATGAATTTCTGAGAGCAACTGGCTGTGCTGTTATTGTTTAATGTTGTAGACTGTAAAATGATCACAACTAAGTATACATATACAATAATTAATAAGTGTGTGTTTTAAAATAAAATCTATAACATACTTAACTCTGCAAATTGTTATTGAGTGCACTTGAAATTGTGTGGTTTCTTTGACATCACATTATCTCACCACAATGTATAAAAGAAAGCCCCCGTTTAATGAAATACATCTATGTGTGACTGACTTCAATTACGTCCGTGAAAAGTGATCCCCGAAAAACGTGTGGACACTTAATCCAAGTATTTAAATAATTACAACAACAAAAAAGATTTGTTTTTAAGTTCTTTATGAATATTCTCAGATAAATATTGTTATAATACAATCATTACATTTTCAATTTACTATTAAATAACACACAAAATAAGTGCAACAGGCCTTTAAAAAAACAAAACATGAAGAGCTATTTGTCTTCAACCGATCGGCATGCCAGATTAAAATAGAATCAATAGAATAAGAGCAAACGATATATAAACAGAGTTGTTGGCTTGCATTGTAAATCATTTTAGATTGTTGTCTCCTAAATCAAAGACTTCTTTGGGTTCAGCGTATTTTTTCTGATTGTATTTATCAGTGCCACATTACAGTATGTGGTAAATGCCCTCACAAACTGTGCAAATAAATTATGATTTCAATCAACATGGGTCTAATGAAAAATGCATTTCACAGCACAATGTTACTTAGTTTTTACAACTCTCCCACAGCTGCACCACTGATAGGTCTATTCTGTCTTACTTTATGCAATAACAATGTCCTTCTTGTTTGCGTTACTTTTCAAAAATGACCCGCAAGTTACCCGGTTAGGACAGCAGGAGAGCCGGGTGAATCGGGTGTCCTTTCCCTTCAAGCAGGTCGCTTTTCTCCATCAGTGAGACCGCTGAGCAAAGCTGGGAAGGGCCACTCTGAAGCCCCGTCAAACTGGGAATGGGTCCCAGGGATGGGGTGGGTTTTATTGGCAGAGGTATGGCGGGAAGGGTTTGCCCGTTGGCATTGTGGTACAGGCCCTTCGCTGACACACTGAAGGGTGCATACTCAGATGATGCGGGGACGTGCACGCCACCCATGGACTCCGACAGCATCCCGACATGCGGCCACATGGAGTTGACCACGCTGCTGAGCTGAGGGGGCACCGGGTACCCCAGGTGATGCATGACAGAGGTGAGGGGGAGCCCGCTGGCCATCACACCCTTGTAGTCCCTTCCTATAATGTTCTCGATGGCGAATGGATGTTTAAACCCGCCGGACTGTGCGCACGTAATGCCCCCATAACCCTGAAAGTGGGGGATTCGACCCACGGTGCTTGCCGGGCCGGCTGGGTGCTCATGATGGCCGGATGATGTGCCGAGCTTGCTTCCCGGGTGGTGGTGGTGATGGTGAAAGTAATGCATCATCGGGGAGCTCTTGCAGGCCATTTGCTCAGCCCGAAGCACCTTGAAGCGCTTTCGTCTCCTCAGGAAGCTGCCGTTCTCAAACATGTCACCGCACTCCGGGTGTAGAGCCCAGAAGCTGCCTTTCCCGGGCTGATCGGGCCGCCGAGGGATCTTGATAAAGCAGTCGTTAAAGGACAGGTTGTGTCGCAGGGAATTCTGCCATCGTTGAGTATTCTCTCGATAATAAGGAAACCGGTCCATGATGAACTTATAAATGTCACTCAGTGGCAGCATCTTTTCGGATGAGTTTTGGATAGCCATCGCTGTCAGTGATATGTAGGAGTATGGAGGCTTCTGGTCGCTGTAAGAGTTCTTCCCAGGACGAGGCATGACTGGATACTGTTTTCTATAAGTTTAAATTGTTAAATAAAACAGCCTTTAAGATATATTTGAAGTGCTATATTTTAAGTAGCTAATTTTACAGTTTTAATTTCAGTCTCCATCTGACGAATCTGATCCAAAATGCTGTGCCATCTGATAAGAAGCTGTTAAATTGTTGTTATTTCTATACAGTAGCCTCGAGGCCCGCTGCTGTCAATTATGATCCGTGAGAGTCTCCTGCATCCTAGGAAAGTTTCTTATAAAGACTATCTTTCAATTTATGCTTTTGTCGTCGTGCGTACAAGTCAGTCTCTGTGCGTAAAAGTTAAGAGGTCCTCTCAGTTTCCTCCCGTTTTCTCTTCTCTTGAAGGATGTGAGGGGCCAGTTTGCTCCGCTGCCAGTGTGCGGTGTGTGCTCCTCTCCTCGTGTGCGATGCTCGCACTCGCCAAACGCCGTTTTTGTAAGACCCCCGCAGGTCGCTTGCTCTATTATCTGTTATCCAGACACTTAGGGGACACGTCAGGGGAGAGCAGAGAGGGGTGTGTGTGTGTGTGTGTGTGTGTGTGTGTGTGTGTGTGTGTGTGTGTGTGTGTGTGTGTGTGTGTGTGTGTGTGTGTGTGTGTGTGTGTGTGTGTGTGCGTGCGTGCGTGTGTGCGTGTGCGCGCGCGTGTGCGCGTGTGTTATGAGAGCGATGAATACAAATGAGGTGTAGTGGGTGGTTCATTTAAGACGCGTTTGCTTCTAATCTCCTGTTTGCCAATCAACGAGTCCTGCGTATCACTGTGACAGAGAGTAACTGATTTTAACCTAAATTTGTTTAAAGGGACGACACAATATCTTTCAGCATGTTGCTTAATCTATAGCTACAAGCCTGCACCTGACCTTTGAACTCTGTCTACAAAACCTCTCAATTCAATTTTCAATTTGAATGGGATCTGCATGTTATGATGAGAGCTATGTGCTTTGCTTAGATTGCTGTGTCATAAACATTTGAGAAAGTATATTGTCAATTAATAACGTCAAGATATCTTGTGTTGAGATATGATTGACATAATGTGGCTTTTAATTGCCAATTTAGCATAAAATATGGTACTTGAGGAAATACTTAAAGAAGTGAATATATAAATACAACTTCTTTGTTAAATGTGCTCGAATGCACTTTCAGACTTTGCAAACAATAAATCACGTCTTCCTTTGCGCACAATCATCAGTGCGCTACTCCTCTGCTCTGAATTACACAAGCGCACACACACACACACACACACACACACACACACACACACACACACACACACACACACACACACACACACACACACACACACACACACACACACACACACACACACACACACACACACACACACACACACACACACACACACACACACACACACACACACACACACACACACACACACACACACACACACACACACAGACAGAGAGAGGGAGGGAGGGGCTGTTGTTGATTAATTGCTGAGAGGGGAGTCCAGCGGCTGTCTGTCTGTTCAAACAGTCTCCGGTGAATCCTACAAGGATGTAAACAAACTTCCTCCCCTGCTCTGAATTCTGTTCAGCGGAGAACAACAAAAGCTGCTCCCCTTCCAGTATATTTTCTTCTCGAGCCAGGTGTCATGACTGGGTCCTTGACGGCTCCTGTCTTCCCTGGTGCCCCGGTGGGGCCCCGAATACATTACAATAATTAAGCCTTTCGTGATTTAGCCTCCTAGGAGAGAAGTCCAACAATGTAATTAAGGGCAAGCTTGCTGTTATAGGTATGAATATTCAAAATTGTGTCAATTAATTAGCCGGTGTATCTCTCCCGTTATGCCCCAGTCCTTCAAGCCCATCAAAAGGTCAACTGTGTCGACGGAGAGCATATTTTAAAGAGATCATGTAATTATGATGAAAAGCTCTTTTTATTGCCACTTTGCCTGACAAAGAGTGAACATATATTCATAGCTAAATAAAGATAGTCGTTGTTCTGCTTGTGTTTTTCTTTGCATAATTGTTTTCCTGGCGCCTGAAAAATTAGTTTTGAAACTCTGAAGCCCTCAGAGGCCAACGCGGGTAAAAGCATCCTCTTTAAACGCCCGGGAAAGATCAATATTAAATCTGTTTTCACAAAGGGGGCTGTTAAATAGACACTGTGGCTGATCTGCATAACAAAATTAATTAGGTAGTCTATGGCAGTCTTCGCCTGCACCCAACTCCTGGACAAATAACTAGTTGTAAAGCACACCTTCTGGGCATACGGAACATATGCTGGAATTATCCTTAATTGACTAATTACATAAATTACTCATTAAGTTTACAGCACATCAATTATAAAAGATGTATCAATTAATTTTGCATAAATTACAAGCGGCATGCTGCACTAAGAGGGCGGCGGAGGGAATGAGGGTCGCCAGGAGGGGGTCTAATGCAAGGTGGAGCGTTTATATGTGTGTGTGCGTGTGTGAGTGCGTGTGAGTGACGGTCGTCTGTTTGTTTCCTGTCTCTAATAATTATTTGTTCAGCTTAAGGGCAAAGATATTGTTTCTCTGTCTCCCATTCGCAAAGGGAAAGTGTGGGGGTAATGGCAATTATACTAATAATAATAATCTTAAAGACCTCTCTCCAAGTCATAAGGGGCTCATCGTCGCGGAGAGAGCAATTAAAATCAATTAGCGAGGCCTATTGTTTTCAATGGAAAATTAAACCAGTTTAGGACTGTGTTGCAGATGCTGTAAGCCTTACTCGTGTAATGGGAAATTATTTAGAGGAAAAATACAACAGTTTCCCCATAAAAGAGCGAGCAAAATGGGCACTAATGGATCAAAGCTGCTGCGTGTCTGCCTGTTGCCTTCAAGAGTTATCTCAGTCAGTAAAGGTAAAACTATCATTATACATCGCAGTGACTTACTTAGTATTCTGCAAATGAAGCTTTCAGTCATGTATTTGGCAACCTCTCTGGCCTCAAACTTCTACAACAACAACAAAACTGTCACTAGAAGAAAAAAAATAATTATTAACCAGAAAAATGTTTCATGTTCCTTTCTTTTGAACAACCCCAAGTAACAATTTTACATTGCACACAAGCGTCAGCATTATATTAAAAATAAATATTTGAATGTACAACATCATTTTTGTCTGCTAGTAACATATTGTAAACAGTTACAGGGTGGGCAAAATAAGAGAACAATGCAATGAAATCGATATCAATACACCCACCATAAGTATTTTTTTTTTTGCTTTAATTTTGACTTTGCTAGAGTGTTCATAAAGCTCTAAACTATTGTTTAGAGACTGTAGTCTGTGGTTCTGTTGCATTGGACTGCTCTGAATTGTTCAATATTCCTTTAACTTCGTTTTTGTCCCTGTTCTTCAAACACTGAGTGTCTGTATTTTCATACTGAGGAAGCTGGCTTTCACACAGCACAGCACAGATGTGCATAGAATCATTTCAGCTGATTTGAACCCTTTTCGTATCTAGTTCTTTACTGGACGGGCAAAATAGCGATCCCTAAGTATGAGCTGTAGTTTTTACCATCTGCAGTTGACAATAAAATGTACATTTTGAAAAGCATGTGCACCATCCTTTCCTTTTGGTGATGTAAAAAATACATTGGAGAAGGAATTTTGACATTACCCATTTTGGTAATATATTTTTGCTGGTTTTGTAGTAATTTTGGCCAGAGCACTCTCTCTCACACACGCATAACCACACACACCCAAAACCAAACAACACGCTACTTTACTAGAATGGATCCAATTACATGAAAGTAAAAGGAGAGAGTGTATACTTTCTCTGACTGTACAAAGTATTTCAATACAAACCTTGAACAATTCACCAAAATTCGTTTTTCAGAGACTTAGACTTTGAGAAACACGTTTTCCCTTCCACATATTTCCTCACTAACTTGTGTATGTATCTTTTAAATTGCTTGTGTTCCCACTGAAGACGTAGCTTGTTAGAAGGATGTGGAACAAGTATCCGTACCTGAACTTATACTGAGGGATCCCTCTCTCATATCCATCTCTAAATTATTTGTATACTGAGGCCCTTTTATCTTATCTCAGCCACAAGGGTAAACGTAAAGCAGATTTACTCGTGTGGATATCCCAAATTGTGTTAAAGTCGATGGAGCTGTGAGGTTTCTTCCACCTCCCTTTTGCTTTCATAAACTGTCAGGGTATTTTTATTAAAGGAGTATCCACTTGACTAAAATAGTCCTGATAATACAGCAATAGACTGAACTCCAAAGGGAACCTTGACATCTTTTCTCTATCCTTTATTTACAGCAACCTTACAATAGGATGGGAATTAGTACAGAAAATCACTTCTCAAAGGAAAACCTTAAACCTTGGTTCCTTATACCTAAATCTTTGGGTGTTTTACTGGAACTATTGACGATGAACATTTTATTTCTAGGTGTGATAACTGATTTGTCGTGTACTTTTCCCTTTTGCCATCTGCAGTCAGTTACACACTAGATATACACTAAACATACATGCACAACACTAGATATATTATGATAACCAAAAGCTCACCTTTCTGCCAAATGCTTTGACCGATTGTGTGAGGGTTTTATTTGGAAGATTTAGCCGGAAATCATTTTTATGGCTTGCTCTGTTCTAAGAGTACAAAGACCATTTGGCTCACCACATTGGAAGTGCACTAACTCCATTACTGCCAGACCAGAGCATCACTGCCTTTCCCACAAATAGGAAATCACAGCATCTGTTGAGATGCAATGTGAATGAATGTTGTTCTCACCTAAAAGCAATTGACAGTAAAAATGAAAAAAGCAAACACACACACACACAAACAAACAAACAAACACACTCACACACACACAAGGTTACTGCTGACTTTTCATTTCTAGACATGCTTGACAAGATATCAATCAGTCATAATTGTATCGTTTTTCCAACGTCAAACAAGTGAATCAGATGACGGTACTGTACATCATTATATGATGAATAGCTGATATAAATGTATCAATTGAAACTCCTTGAACCAGCATGACTGTGTGAGATGCAGCATTTAGAAACCAACAGTATGCATTCATCATACAATCATGATACTGCAAGGTAAGGCTGATGTTTCAAGAGAAACATATTCAATATGCACAAGACTAGAGACAAAATCACTTGTAATAGTGATGCAATGTTCGTAATAATAGAGATAAGCATTTTCACTGCTGAATCAGAGTATCGTACTGAATCAGAGGAGTACGTTTTAATAATTTAACTAAACAATTCAGACAAAAACTTGATATGCTTTAAGTATTATTAGTATTATGTGTGAACATATTGTAATGTGTTTAGTTTTTAAATGGTTAGCAGTCACTAGTTTCATATCCACTACGTAAATTACAGCTCAGTTCAAAAACTTGCATGATTTCCTTTTTCTAGTCGAGGCCTACATTTCCCACCCAAGTAGAAAGTATATAACTGTATTTGGTGTCCCAGACCCCCAGGTGCCCCTAAAGCTCCAGGTTTAGAGCGTTTCAGTGCGTAACTGTGGTCCCATGTTACAGTTTTTCTCAATTGCTAAACCCACTATTTATAATCAAAATTAATTTCTTCAAAACAAGAACATAGCCATCTAAACAGAAACACACTTGCCATAACTCTGAATATCTTTTATATGACCAAAACTGAAAATACTGGTCACAAAAAAGAATAAGTCGATCGAAACAGAACAAATTGTCCTCTAATGAGACAAATATGTTTTCATAACTGACACTAATAACTAATAACTAATAACACATTCTACCATAACAATATACATTTCTTGCAAAGTGCTCTAAGGCACTCAAAACTAAAAATACCCCTTCCAGAACCAGATACCTTCTCCAAAAACAAACATTTGTCAGCTCATTAGAAGACTATTTGAACAGTCATTACTAAGTGGCACACTAAATACTGACTACAATCATCAATACACAAACCTCAAGCTATCGATATTGGAAACTGAACGGAAAACTGATAAGTTGAGAGAAACAAACTTACATATAGGAAAAACAGTATGTTACTGTAACTATGTCATTGTTTTTATTGTCTCATTTTCAGAAGAGCACCGTAACAGAAACAAAAGATGAATAGCAATACACTGGAAAAAAAGTAACATGGGTAAATGATGTAAATCAGCAGTAAAGCAGAGAATGAGATCTATATAGCTTTACTGATCTGCTCGTTGGCCTCTGTCTGGCCACATAGCCTCATCTACGTCACAGCGTATGTCTTCCCTTGCAAGGCAGCGTGGGAAATATCTCCCTGCGTGTCGACACCACCCTTGACAGGATTCCACAGAGATGTCCCGACAACCAGCATTCATTGCGTCCAAAAGGGGCATTCTGTCATGAGGATGATGGTCATAAACCTTCCATCTCCAGGCAGAGAAGAACTCCTCAATGGGGTTTAGAAATGGGGAGTATGGAGGGAGGCCATGTGTGGATGAGCCTCAAACCATGTGTGGATGAGCCTCAAACCATGCCCTCACGTCACGAGAGTGGTGGAATGCCACATTGTCCCATATGATCACGTGAACCGACCTCACTTGATCCCTCTCTTCTGGTGGCACAAGTCGGTCATACAGGACATCCAGGAAGGCAAGGACACGTTGCGTGTTATATGCTCCCATTACAGGGATGTGAGCAAGGACGCCTTGTGTCGAGATAGCCGCACACCATGTTATGTTTCCTCCCCTTTGACCTGGAACAAAGACTGTTGCTCTTTGCCCAATAAGGTTCCTCCCACGTCTGCTCACTTTGGAGAGGTTGAAGCCTGCTTCATCCACATATACAAAAACATGTGGTAATGCATTGCCTTCCAGCTCCATCATTCGCTAAAGAAAATGAAACAAACAGAGGACCGTTTTACATTACTGTAAGCAGTCCGACATACTAAAAATATAGGCAAGCCATCACTGTGATTGAGGTCCTTACCTGTACATACCGGTGCCTTAACTCCTTCACACGGTCAGAGTTGCGTTCAAAAGGAACCTTATAGATCTGTTTCATTCTGAGGTGGTGCCTCTTTAACACCCGGTCAATGGTTGCAACACTTATAGATGGAATGTTACTGAAGACATCCTGGTCTGCAATTATTCTGGCCTGAATCTCCCTTAAGCGGATTTCATTGTTGGCCACAACCATATCAACAATGGCAGACTCTTGTTCTGGAGTAAAGGCCTTTCCTCTGCCACCAGAGCGGGGTGCTCTTTCAGTTCTATCAATAAATATTTGAGAATGTTATGTACTGTATGTTACATGCCGTAGTGTGTGTGTGGTTGTGTGTGTGTGTGTTTTCCTCTCTCTCCCTCTGATTTGTCCCCAGGTGCAGCCTCTCCCCAGGTGATCCTAATTGACAATCAGGGCTTCCATATAGGACCGGAGGAGGACGGCAGTGAGGCCCCTTCTTTCTCTCCTTCTCGTCTGGCTGCATGTGTGCAGCCTGTCTCTGTGTGCGACCCAGCATAGTTGTGTGTTGTTTATTGTACGTTTGTTTTGTAATTAGGCTGGTGAGCCGCCTTACTTATTGACGGATTAAAACCTCACTTAAACTCCTTCAGCATTCAGTTTCCTCTCCTTTTTCTCTCGTCCGGCTATCTTGTGTGTTGCTACTTCCCTTGGTACCCCTAGCTCTACAAGGGAACGTAACATGGGGGCTCGTCCAATCTTTGAGACAAAGAGTGAGTATTTGGTTGTTGGTTAGTGTTGATATTGTGTGTGGTGGTGAGCAGTAGTGTATATAAGTGTAGGATTGGCTGTGAAATTATTTACTGTTGAACAGCTTCCTCAGTTTAGACAGGGGAGTGACTAGCTGGACTGAATCAGTCCTTCCTTCAGGCACTCATTTTTTATTTTGCCTTTTTTATTTTCGGGGTAATCCTGGGTGGGGATTTATTCCCTGTTGGGGGCAGGCGATTCAGGGTTTCGGCCACTGATGTTTGCCTTTTTAAAGTCGCCTCGAGCCCGGCACGCTCCAGAAGATAGTTAGGTAAAGTTTGGGGCAGGATCTGGGGAAGTTTGTAAATAAATAAATAATAATATTTGTAAGTAGCCGTTGCTAAAGATGGCCTTTGTGTTGGAGCAGTTTGTGGCCAGTCCTACTGTGGGTCAGCTAGACGGGTGCAGGAAGGTTGATTTGCGGTTAGTTGCTGACCATTATCATGTTTCTGTCTCTTCGGCTCTGGTAAAAAGTGAACTCAAGGCTACTTTGATAACTGGACTAGTTGAACAGGGGTTTTGAGGCGGCCTGCTTTAGTGGGATCTCCTGGCACGGTGGTTCAGAGTGCTACGAAACAGGCAAACATTTTCACCACACCTCAGTTTGACTCGTTTTCGGCAGGATCCTCACCTACGGGGTCTAAAGTAGATGCCAGGGTAAAAGTATGTATGGCTCGTCTCCAGTGTGAGAGGGAGGAGCGTGAGCGAGAGTTTCAGCTCAGGAGGGAGCTGCAGATCAGGAAGCAGGAGCTGGAGATCAGGAAGTTGGAGGCAGACACTGCTGTCCGGATGCGTCAGCTAGAGCTCCAAGCAGCTGTGGTGGGTGATTCTGCAGTTACACCTTCTGGTCCTGCTGCCTCCTTTGATGTGAGCAGGCATATTTATTTGGTCCCTGTGTTTCGGGAATCAGAGGTGGAAGTCTATTTTGGTGCATTTGAGCGCATTGCTGCTGCACTGCACTGGTCAGAAGACGTGTGGGCTATTCTATTACAGTGCAAGCTAGTCGGCAAGGCTCAAGCGGCTTGCTCTTCTCTTTCTGTCGAGGATAGTTTGGAGTATGACAAGGTGAAAGGTGCTATTCTCAGGGCATATGAGCTTGTGCCTGAGGCCTACAGGCAGCGTTTTCGCGGCATGAAGAAAGCTGCTGGCCAAACATACGTGGACTTCGCGAGGGAGAAGAAAGTCCTCTTTGACAGGTGGTGTAGAGCATGTAAAGCGGATGACATCGCTTCAGTATGTGAGCTGATGATGGTAGAGGAGTTTAAAAACTGTGTACCGGAGCGTACGGTAGTCTACCTGAATGAGCAGAAAGTGACTACCCTTCAGCAGGCTGCCACTCTGGCAGACGAGTCTGCGCTGATACACAAGAGCGGTTTTTTTCAGCGGGACACTTATCGGAGAGCTCCTGATAATTATGTTCCCTGTGCCAGTGTTCCATTGTTAGGTCCCAGGATAGACAGAGCTTGTTATTTTTGTCTTGACCCAGGTCATATGATAGCAAACTGTGCAGCTTGGAAGCGAAAGCAGGCCACCACTATGGCGGATGAGGAAGGGCTTGAGCTATCACACAGTGGTGTTTTGGCTCAGAGCGATTCTCCTCATCGTGTTGGTTTCCGGAAAGCTCGTAACAGGCGTGCCACACATGCTCATTCTGCTTCTCTTCCAGGACCCAAGAAAAAGAGATTGTGTTTCTTTTGTCTTGATCCTGGTCATCTAGAGGCAGAGTGTGTAGCTCGGAAGGAGCAGGTGGCAGCTGCTCTGGAAAAGCCAAAAGACCGGCACCCGGTTGCGATGCGACAGAGTGGTGAGTTGCAGTTAAGTTCTGCATCCATCTGTGACAGTGCTGCGGGTGTGGGTGTTTCCGTCTCTGAAGCGGTGGGTGTGGACCTAGCTCAGAGCGATGTGGATCTGTGTTCAGTGAGTGGTGTGTGTGTTGTGTGTGTTCCATGTGTTGCTCCGGTGTTGGCTGCTGGTGAGCAGTATAAGGTGTGTTTTATGGGGGGAAGTGTTACATGCCGTAGTGTGTGTGTGTGGTTATGTGTGTGTGTTTTCCTCTCTCTCCCTCTGATTTGTCCCCAGGTGCAGCCTCTCCCCAGGTGATCCTAATTGACAATCAGGGCTTCCATATAGGACCGGAGGAGGACGGCAGTGAGGCCCCTTCTTTCTCTCCTTCTCGTCTGGCTGCATGTGTGCAGCCTGTCTCTGTGTGCGACCCAGCATAGTTGTGTGTTGTTTATTGTACGTTTGTTTTGTAATTTGGCTGGTGAGCCGCCTTACTTATTGACGGATTAAAACCTCACTTAAACTCCTTCAGCATTCAGTTTCCTCTCCTCTTTCTCTCGTCCGGCTATCTTGTGTGTCGCTACTTCCCTTGGTACCCCTAGCTCTACAAGGGAACGTAACATGTAATATAAAAACAGTGATCGAAACCTACATAAAAATAGAAATGCATGAAGTGCTGTAAAAAAGTGTTACAGTAGCTTACCTATTTTCGTTCCTGAAGATCCTAATAATGGATGCCACTGTTGATCTCCGTATATTGGCCTGACCCCTTTGGCCAGCCTCACTGAGGGACATGCCATGGTTTATGACGGGGTCCACAATAGTTGCACAGGTGTTGTCCGAAACTACTGTTCGCATTGGTCCCCTTTCAACTCTTCCACCACGCATACGTACAGCCCTCCCTCTTCCTCTGTGAACATCAGGGTTCCCTCTTCCTCTGTGAACATCAGGGTTCCCTCTTCCTCTGTGAACATCAGGGTTCCCTCTTCCTCTCTGAACATCAGGGTTCCCTCTTCCTCTGTGAACATCAGGGTTCCCTCTTCCTCTGTGAACATCAGGGTTCCCTCTTCCTCTGTGAACATCAGGGTTCCCTCTTCCTCTGTGAACATCAGGGTTCCCTCTTCCTCTCTGAACAACAGGGTTCCCTCTTCCTCTGTGAACATCAGGGTTCCCTCTTCCCCTCTGAACATCAGCCCTCCCTCTTCCTCTGTGAACATCAGGGTTCCCTCTTCCTCTCTGAACATCAGCACTCCCTCTTCCTCTCTGAACAACAGGGTTCCCTCTTCCTCTGTGAACATCAGGGTTCCCTCTTCCTCTCTGAACAACAGGGTTCCCTCTTCCTCTGTGAACATCAGGGTTCCCTCTTCCCCTCTGAACATCAGCCCTCCCTCTTCCTCTGTGAACATCAGGGTTCCCTCTTCCTCTCTGAACATCAGCACTCCCTCTTCCTCTCTGAACAACAGGGTTCCCTCTTCCTCTGTGAACATCAGGGTTCCCTCTTCCTCTCTGAACAACATGGTTCCCTCTTCCTCTCTGAACAACAGGGTTCCCTCTTCCTCTCTGAACAACAGGGTTCCCTCTTCCTCTCTGAACAACAGGGTTCCTTCTTCCTCTCTGAACAACAGGGTTCCCTCTTCCTCTCTGAACATCAGCCCTCCCTCTTCCTCGCTGAACAACAGGGTTCCTTCTTCCTCTCAGAGCTCCTCTACCTACTTGATCAGCCATTTTGTTCACACAAACATCTTACTGAAATGAGGGAGGTCTTTTATAGGATTCTCACTAATTACAATTACTATAGGAAAGTCATTGATATCAGCTAACAGTAACATCATTACTGTAAGGTATACAGTACATTCCATGCAGTTACCTTTTTCAATGTGATTGACTGATAACAAGTGTTAATATTTTGCACATCAAGTGTCAATTAGTGTAGCTATGGTCTAAGTTTATGAGGAGTAAATGTTATCCACTGTGAGAAGATTATTTTGTTTTGTAGACATGAGTTACACAAAAGATTTTTGATGTTTGTGTAGAGAATTGTAACTTCAGTTAGAGAATTGTGTGATCTGTTTTGCAAAACACTGCTTAGCATCTGCATTTTGTGTGATATCAATGATACATGGTATACTGTTGTAGAGAAATGGTTTTCTGTTTCGATGGCTGTGCTGTTGGTTTGATGAAAGGAATTTTGATTCTAATTAGTGGGTTTAGCGATTGAGAAAAACTGTATTATTGAAAGGTTGAACTTGTAGTTTAACCAGCCTACATGTCCTATCTTGCTGGTACTTCAACAACGTTCCTATATCCATTGTAGGTACATTAGTTGAATCATTGTGTTGTGTTCATGTTTGTGTAGTAACCTTTCAAACTACTAACAATTTTGGAATTTAATTTAGGATTTAGGAATTGCATGTATAAATATTTCTACCTAATTTAGTAAATGTTGCTGTAATTAAATGTATTAAAGTCTGAAGTAAAGAGAGAGGGAGGCATAAAGAAAAATGTAAATCCAGAGACACCCTGACCAAATGATAAATGCCTTGTCCATTTTAAATATTAAAGTAAAGTTTTAGGGCCAGCTGTCATAGTGTGTACACAGTATGCCTGTGTGTCTGTGTGTGACACAGAAATAGAGAGAGCTTCTCTGTTCGTGTGTTTTCTCTGGTTGTTACTCACAGGTCATCTTTCAGATTAATTAAAGTGCTTCCTGTCACACACACTCCCAACACTAGGATATTGCAGTGCACTCTGGTTCTGACAGTGGTTTTGATATTGCGGCAAAAAGGGAAAAAAGTGTGAAAATGGCTTCAAATCTTATAATAAATACGCATTTCAGTAATATATTCACCAGGAGTGTGATGGTGCTGAAATCAACACTCAGGCCACTGGCAATGAACGGGTGCTGTCCGTAGTGCTGAAGCGCTACTATTTAACATTCACTACGTTTTCTTCATTGATGGACGCTGTGTGTGTGTGTGTGTGTGTGTGTGTGTGTGTGTGTGTGTGTGTGTGTGTGTGTGTGTGTGTGTGTGTGTGTGTGTGTGTGTGTGTGCGTGTGTGTGTGCGTGCGTGCGTGCGTGCGTGCGTGTGTGCGCGTGCGTGCGTGCGTGCGTGGATACGTGGCGGCGATTGGGGGGTGCTCGGCTGTATCACCGAGCGCGCCACCGTCGGATCTCCTCTTCCTGCCGTCACACCCACTGCTCGGTGTTGTGGGTTCACCCCGTAGAGAAGGGGAGGACCGACGGCACACACAGCAGCAGAGAGTGCTGCAGTGCGAGCGCAGCGGGGGACTCGGAAGCGGAGGGGGGGAAACACACACACACATACACACACATACACACACGCATACACACACACACGCATCCAGCCGATTGCCGAAACTTGGTCTATGGCGAGATCTGCAGCGACGCTGTAGCGACGCAGACCGAGATGGACGAGTATTTGTGGAGGGTCCAGAGCAGACTCGGGGTGAGTTGAGCCATCAGCGGCGTTAACACCAGGTTGTGGGTGAAATGGATGAGACCATGACGGGAAGGCTGACGCTGGTGTGCTACGGGCTGCGTTCCTGTTGCTGAAAAAGCGCACAGCAAAAGCCTCTCACGTCCCATCGGTCCCCCAAGCACCTGTAGATCGACATTTAAGCAGTAAAGGGGAAAACGTAAGGCGTGTTTGGCCCCATACAATAACCTCGTTGTGTTTACGGGAACAGCAGTGTGTGACGAGCTGATTTCTAATGAGGAGGAGGCGTGACATCAACAAGTGTAGCCAGAGGCTGTCCGTCCCTGCTATCTGGCTGCTCTGCAGATACTGACTCGTGATTTGCATTTGATCAAGGAATGTGTCTGATAACACTTGAAAAAAGCCTTATGCAAATACTAACAACCACATTGATATAGACTAAATGGTGAGCCTATGGGGCACACATATTTGCATATTGGTATAGATCATATATGAGTTGTATAATTATATAATATATTGTTTTTGTATGTACCATCCATTGGCTTGTGTAGTCTGTTAGGAGTGTCCTGCGACCCTTGAACATGTTTGCATCACCCTTTAATGCCTTTAATGGATGATGCACATGCCTTGAGGCCTTTAGGGCCCATAGCAGTAATACTGCTCTTTCTACTGTATATATTCTTGTTTCAGGGGCATGACCATAATATCAGTTACAGTGCATGGCCATGAAGTATAATATTTCAAGAGAATTGTTCATGATGGCATGATTGTTGCCGATAATACATGACTTGTATTATTTATTTTATTTCTGAGATTAATATAGGAAATATCCCTGCACACACACCATTGATCAGTGACTTAATAAAAGTATATTACTCAAACAAATGCAACATATTTATTTACGTGTGTTTGTACCTTCACAAACCTGCACACTTGTTTTATTTATGTTTTCTTACCATCAGATCGATTCCTTAGAATACAATTCTCTCCCATTCCCTTCATCCCAGTTAGCAAATCCCACTCTCTGCAGGCATCTAGCTGCATGGTGTTTACCATAGTTTACCTAAGTCATTGTTGTAAAATAACATACATTCTCACATATCCTCTTTATTTGTACTTCAAAGTAGAACTGGCAATATAGCAAAAAAAAAATCAATATTGTGATATGAGAATAGATATCTTCTTAGGTTTTGGATATTTGAATTTGGCATTGCTGTCTTTTTCTTGTTTGAAAGACTTGAGTGTGCTAACCAGACTGTTGTAGTTGCTTTAATATTCTCAATACATCCACATTACTGATGAATGTTTTTCAAAACTCTCAGTGAAGGCACCAACCCTATTATATTATCACAATATCGTCTTTGGGGGATTTGATTTAAACATTTTGTGATGTGCAATTATTCTCCATAAACCCGTAGTTTGAGACTGAGCTTTAGCTTTCCTTCTCACCGTAATATCACATTAGGTGGCTTTTATAGGCGCTTTCATATCACATGACCTTCATCAGGCAATCAATTCATAGTAAATAATAGCAAATCTTGCTTTTGAAGTTTGTAAATGCTAATGTTAGAAAATGGAGAGTAATATAATGTTACTACAGTTCACACATTGTTGATATTATCCACAAAGACATGCATCTACTTTTTTCTCCTAATTTATACAATGTTCAACCATACTACATTCTTTAGAGTATTCAGTTTATTCATGTTAGCAGGTGTCTGTCGGCACAATACAAACATGCATAAGGACCGCCTGTTTGGAATTCAATTTAAAGAGCTTTTATCTGGTGTGTACTTCACATAAACGTAGGGGAAGGCTGAAGAGAAGAGAAGATCAAAGAAGCAAATCCACAGTTCAGAGCACAGCAGGGCAATTGAGTGATAAGGAGGGCAACTGATGAGTGTCATGGAGGTTGCAGATAAAGTGTAACACATATCAAGATTATCAACCATGTCTCTAACATACACAAACACATATTCTCGCACACATTCGTGTATGTCTCTTTCCCAGCTCTCTATTATGAACGTTGATGGTTCGCTATTCTGCTGACCACTCCCTGTCATTCCCCCCCCCCCCCCTCTCTACTCTCTGTATGGCCACCGTCCAGAACATCCATACCTCTAATTGGCCTGGCACTTAGCGCTTACCGAATCTTTCTTTCTTCCTCACTTTTTCTCTGTGTGTGTAACTCTCCCTCCTTCACTCTCCCATCATTTGGCATAGAGCTGTAGCAATGTGCGGAGTGAACTTCCACCATCTGTCCTTCTCAGTCACACACACACACACACACACACACACACACACACACACACACACACACACACACACACACACACACACACACACACACACACACACACACACACACACACACACACACACACACACACACACACACACACACACACACACACACAAAGACCAATCTTAGTACCACAATTACATACAGCACAACAAATAATGTTTGACACGTAAAACAAGTTGGCAGAATGCGAGAAAGAAGTCCATCCATCACTGCCTTTCGAGACACTCCTGCTGTGAAAAGGAAGGTTGGCTATAAAAGTGCAATAACTTTAAAAGCACAAGTTGGCATGACTGTACCGAATGGAATATTACAAAAAGAAAACACAGGCAACTTTGACTGACATGTCCTTAATCCGAATAATGATACCATCTTTAACAAGTTACTGCGTTGGAGTCCCCTAAACTTCCTGAAAACATTTACTGTTCTCTTTGTGTGAAGAACATAGGGAGTTGTTCACTGAGCATATTCGACACACATCACTGTTGTCTTCCTAATATAAAGAGTGTACACCCTACTGCAAGGCAGACATTAGACGTCATGACCAATTCACAAAAAGTGTAAATAGTTTGTTGTAAATAGTGGTATTGTGGTTCGGTGTCAAACACAGTCACCACACAGCAAAATAACTTGCCTCTCATTCTCAGTCCGTGTCCTTCCTGTGTATTCTTGCTTTCTGCCTTGTTAAGAGGGTTTCCTTTGGGTGCTTCACTTTTGTGCATTTTTGATGAAATTGAGACTACCATAGTTGAGATGTCTGTTTGTGATAGACTGGTGACATGTTTTCTTGACTTCAATATATAATACTTGGACAAGCTCTAGTTGCTCCAATGGTTGCAAACACCAGATCATGTAAACATTTACTGTTTGACAATTAATTTAAAGGTGGTATTTGAACAGCTCCACGGCTCCTATGCATAGAGCAGTTACTGTAGGCGAGTACATCTTATCATCGTAGAGAGTAAATTGGCTTGGATAGAATCGGAGGATGAAACCCTCTTTATTGGTCACACATACATGCACACAGCACACACAGTGACATTTGGTCTCTGCTTTTTACCCATCCTAGTACTAGGAGCAGTGGGCTTAAATACAAACTGAGGAAGCAGCGCATTTAATACAGATTCACAATATATTCCAAACCTGGCCTAAGATAAGGAGAGAGGAGCGGAGAGGAGAGGAGATATATGGTGAGAGAGGGTGATAGAGCTCAGAGGGAGAGAGCACTTAGATTGAAGGGTATCAGATGGTCAATGCTACTTGTGCACACACACACACACAGTCACGTACATACACACACATACACACCTACAGTATGTTCTCTTGCTGCAGTAAAACAGACACTGAGTGGCCTTTTCTCCTGCTAATGCATCTCTTCCTTTCTCTGGCTAGTATTGATCTATTCTCTTCTCTCCCTCCTATAAAGGAACTGGCTGCAGACCACCCCCTCTCCTTCCCTCTCTCGCACACCATCTCCTCTTTCCTCTCCACAGTGCTCTCTCCCTCCATTCCCACTCATTGCCTCTCGTCTTCACTCCCTGTTATCTAATTTCTACCTCCTTCCTTCTCTTTTTTCTTTCTTATCATGTTTTCCCACCCGTCTATGCCACATTTTCTCCTCTTCCTTTCCCCACCATCCCCTTTACATGTCTGACTTATCGAACACATTCCAACACCTATATTTCAGTCTCTGTATTCATAAGCCTCTTAGAAGAACTTTACCATCCTTCATCCAATTTCACTTCCTGTCTCTTTCTCAGCCTCCCTCTCTGTGCTTTGGTCTGTAATTTCTTCTCCACTAATTTCATTTATCCATCTGGCCATATGAATCTGGTAAGGCCCTATGAACAGAAACAAGACACCACCTCCATTCTGTATGCATTACTACCGGTACTTTATTTCTGCTATCCATAGCATAAAGCTCCCTTAAATCACCGGACTCCATTATCTATTTTACCTGTCAAATGTACTCAGCATCAAGGTGATATTTGAGAATGTATCAACCACTTGAAAGTAAGTAACTGTAAGTTATTGCAGTCTGGGGAGCTTAGCTACACATTTATATTCCTGCTGACCTTCTCCAAAGCACACCATATGTTGCTAGACTGATTTTCTACTTTCAATGCAGCGATTTACTTTCATTGATTGTGTCAATATAGTCAATCTATCGCAGTTAAAGGTGGGGTAGGTAATTTTTGGAGAAACCAGCTAAAGTGCGCTAGAATTTGAAAATACACAACCGGAAAAAATCTGCCACTTCCTTACAGAGCCCCTCCTCCAACACACACGAACGCGCACATGACCAATGAGGGAACGAGATAAGTTTGTGCACAGATGGAAGGCTGACAGGCAGGTCGGCCATCCAGTTATTTTAGCCGGGCCGACTCAGATGATTGGTCGTGCTTTTCACAGTACTACGGCTTCCACAGATGATATTTTTGTATGGATTTTTTGTCAAAGCATTATTCATTGCTATTGTGATGTTAAGAGAATTCCATGGAATATAACAAAAAATGTATCTTGAGCCGGTTTCTCAAACTTACCTACCCCACCTTTAACATTTAGTCATCTTTGTTTTTGGATGAAAAGCGTATAATGGAACTGGTTTTTAAGTCATTACTGTTTGAATTCTCATGCAATAAAATCTGGAGATTGTCCACAACGGAAAAACATGTCTACCTGTTATCTGTAACATGTATAGGACATGGAAGTTATAGCAGCAGATTACATTAGGCCTGAGTTTTTTGTATTCCTCTTCAAATTTATAAAAATATTTTCACAACTTTGTTTGATATCCAGGGCTCATCCATACAACAACATTGCTTGAATATGATAAATCTCCACTGTTCTGCAGGAATTACCTGTTGTGTAAATCTTTGCAACTGCATTTACTTACAATGATGATGTTCTTAATTTAAAAAAAGAAGAAATGAAAAAAAACGTTGATGGAATGTTTAGCAAATAGACAAAACTATGGCTAAGGTGACGACAAGAACACAGAATTATAAAAGTGGAACCCCTTCAAATACACATTTGATGGACTTCTAGGAGGTTTTTTGGTCGAGGACAGCAAGACTAATGTTGGGAGATGCTAAAATACAAACTCTGCTTGTGACTTGTGGGTTGCCAGTCTGGGCATAAAAATGCCAGGAAACACGAATAATCAAAGCTTTCTATCAGCGTTCGTAACGTGCTTCCTCCCTTCCACCGTGCCATCCTCTCCCATCAAAGCATCCTACAAGCCCATTAAGATGAGCTATGATAGACGGGATATTCATTGTATCCACATTTTGCTTCTTGATTAATGGTGCAGGCTGCAGGGCAGGCTTGTACTATGGTGAGTCAGCTTATCTGTGTGAGATAAAACATTTCTGATTGATGCAGAACACCCAGTGCATTGTGGGGATGTGGGTGAGCGTCATTTGATCCCAATTATCCAAAATGATAACTTTCAGTAAGCATATGAATTAGGATGTCAATAACAGAAAGCCTTAGCAAATACTTTATTATTATGGTTCAAATTCCATAAAAATATGTACTTTTCACATTCTCACAAGCAGCTGTTGAAGGGCCAGACACTTGACTTTTGGATGTGTGCTTCAATGTAACTCTATGTGCATATCTGTATTTAAAAACCAAGGCTGGAATGCCATGTTCAATTCTAATACAAAGAGTCCCAGTCAACAAACGTTGGGAGAAACTTAATTTTCTGCCTTTTTTACCTAATCTCTGTGATGGAGTTGTCATTACAGTAATGTCCACCTAACCTAAATGTGGAGTGTCTGTCTGCATTGTTTAGTGAAATTAATGGAACACATCAGTGACGCTGGAGTGACGCTCTGAGTCAGCAGTGAAAACGTTTATCATTATTATTTCGAACATTGCATCACCATTACAACTGATTTGGTCTCCAGTGTATTGCATATTGACTACTTTCTCTTCTAAAAATGAGCATAACCTTGCAGTATCATGATTTTATTATTAATAAATACTGTTGGTTTCTAAATGCTGCAGTAGTCATATGCTGGTTCAAGGAGTTTCAAGTGACAGTTATATCAGCCATCCAATCAAACAATGACGTACAGTACTGTGTGTGTGTGTGTGTGTGTGTCTGTGTGTGTGTGTGTGTGTGTGTGTGTGTGTGTGTGTGTGTGTGTGTGTGTGTGTGTGTGTGTGTGTGTGTGTGTGTGTGTGTGTGTGTGTGTGTGTGTGTGTGTGTGTGTGTGTGTGTGTGTGTGTGTGTGTGTGTGTGTGTGTGTGTGTGTGTGTGTGTGTGTGTGTGTGTGTGTGTGTGTGTGTGTGTGTTTCCAGTCAGATGCATCAGAAGATACCATCCATGCTGTTTTAGGCGGACCAGACCCAGATGTTGATACTGTGGCTGCAACACTGTGCATAGCACTGCATCTCAGCCAGGTAACACAAAATACGTCTGTTTGTGAGAATGTGTCTCTTTTTCTACTTAAATATATATGCTAGTCATCATAGGATACTGTTTTAGTTAATATACAATTAATCAACATATAAACCATTTTATTTCCACAGGAAATTAATCAATACCTGCAAGATTAGATGTCAAGGAAATTGTGACTTTTGAACAGCCGATTACACTTCACAAATAGACATCAAAATATTTTTCTTACACTTATTCTATTTTTCCTGGATCTGAGTGGAACTGTTTCATCCTTAATTTATTTTAGTTGTATTGCAACTGTGAGCAGCTCCTCCATTTTCCATATTTAAAATGCATCCTCCATTATTTGAAATTATTTAAATAGTTATCAAATGTGCAAACAAAATTGTACTCATGCATTGTTGTATGATTTGTGTTATTGTTTCCTGTATAGTTCCTGTATAGTTGAGCTTTTTTAATTTATTCTTTTGGTCTCATTCAGTCCGTGGCTGGCCAACACACGAAAAAGGACACACTTTAGATTTAGTATTATCGTTTGGACTGCCTGTCTCTGTGGATGAAATATGTGCAGCAACGCGTATCTCAGACCATTTACCGGTTCTGTATACAACTTCGATCCCTTCCGCAGGAGTCGTATCACGTGCCCCTGCGCATCGTCTGCGTTCGATTAACCCCTTGACTGCCTCACAGTTTTCTGATGTTTTTAATGCTTCCCTGATCTGTAAATTAGAGGTGAACTGTGCTCTTAGTAGGGATGGGTACCGAGCCCCGGTATTAAACGGGCCCCGGGGCTGAATTATTAAAGACCGTGGTACCGTTAAGCTCCGACGTTAGCGGCCTTTTTATCGGTACTGGAGACATGTAAAAAATATATGTCGTAGGTATTATTGCTACACAAACATTATATTGCAGTTTTAGTGTCGCCAACTCCGTTTCTAATACGCAAAAAGACTGCAAAATGAGTCTATGATTATCTTTAGTATTTTCGATCTCTCTCCCGTCTGTGTGCGAGGGGGCGGGGCAGTATACACACACGCAGTTTACACACACGCAGCTGCTACATGCAGCAACACGCACGCACACACACACACACACACACACACACACACACACACACACACACACATGGAGGAGATGGCGGAGAGAACGCGCTCCGAGGTGTGGTTAAACTTTACCCGTCTCGATGTGGACAATGCTCGTTGCCTAAAGTGCAATAAGAGTTTAGCATGTAAGGGCGGAAACACGAGCAATTTGTTGAAACATTTAGCAAAAGTGCTCCACATCCAGACGGAGGAATGCACCGGGTTCGACTGTCTTTCTAGCAGCTCTGTAGCCCCATCCACGAGGAACGTTTCCACGTCAGGTGTTGTGTATGCTAGCAGCAACATACAGAGTTAACTACATTATACAAACACGGGTTAATGATTAGAGGTAACAGAGTTATTTATTTTGTTAAAGTTTCAGCTATTCTGTTTACAGTTCTGTCATCAGACTATTTAATATGATTTGTTAAAACGTTGTTGTTTCTTTTGATGTGAAATATTATGTATTAATTTAAATAAAAAGCAATGTTAGTTTTGTTCACAATTTGTTAAGTTAGTTTACCTTGTTTTTTTCTCCAAAAGAACCGATAAGTAGCCTACCATTAAAAGACCGGACCGATAAGCGGTATCGATAAAAGTAGTACCGTTAAAACCTTAACGATAGCCATCCCGAGCTCTTAGTGCGGATGAGCTGATCTCCATGTTTGACTCGACATGTACACTAATATTGAATTCTGTTGCTCTTTTTACGCTTAGACACACCAAAGTTCTCTCAGAGCCGTGGCTCAATGACTGTACTCGTGCTCTCAGACGCACTTGCAGGTGTGCAGAGAGAAAATGGAAAAATGATAAACTCCATGTCTCCCTAGAAATCCTTCGTGCTTGCCTTTCCGACTACCAGACGGCAGTCAAAGCAGCCAAAACAGAGCACATTTCTCTGTTAATCTCCAAAAACAGCTTACATTTTTTATTGAAAAAGTATCTGCTCTTAGGCTAGCCCACACTAGCTACCCCAGATCCTGCTCCTTTTCTGTGCCCTGCTGTCCTCGACCACTTTGAGCCTGTATCCCTCTCTTCTCTCTCGGATGCAGTCAAGCACCTGCAGCCAAGCCCGCCTTAACCTGCCATCAGGCCCTGGGGCTGAGGTTTTGTAGGCCCCCTATTTATACAACAAATCAAACTCATCAGAACTCCTCCATCGCTACACCCAAGCCAGAGCTTTAAGGTCTGCTGACCAGCTATTGCTGATAGTGCCCAAGACCAGGCTCAAAACCCGAGGTCACCGAGCCTTCGCAGCAGCTGGCCCTCTCTGGAACACTCTGCCCCTCCATGTGAGGTCGGCCCACACCCTAGGGTTTTTTAAATCAACACTAAAAATTCACTTCTACTCCCTGGCCTTCTAGTCAGAGCGGAGCACGACTCATGACAGTTCCCTGTGTTTGATTTTTATATTTGCTGTTGTAATTTATTGTCTTCTGTTTGCGATTGCAGTAATGTGTTTTTTATTTGCATGTACAGCACTTTGGCTCGACCCAAAACTTCATCTGAATCATTTGAGAACTAGCAAGATTGTTATGGTTTATCACAATGTTACAATAATAAAACAGATAACCCTGTTGCTTTGGCAAATATAAAAATATGCTTAAATTGTGCAGTGGCACCATGGCAGAAAATGCCCACAAATCAGTCAGAATTCATTAACTACAAAAATGGCTTTCAGTTTGGTTTCAAGAGAGAGAGAGATCAATCTGTCCCACTTAAATGCTCCTTACTTTGATTCACTTGCCTTTGTTTGCCATATAGAAACATACACTTTGTTATAGTACAACAACTTAGTTTAGGTTTCAGGAATCTTAAATATTAAGATACAATTTTTTGAAAACTATTCAATCAATGTTGTAAAATATTGACCAAATTATTCAGATTTTAACACTTTTTCGTGCTCTCATAACATACTGGACTTACATTTAAAATGTTTATTTTATAAAATCAAACTTAAAAATTGCTTAATTTAGTTGGTAATTGGGTTCTAATATGTTTATTTTTTTCATTTTTACATCTGGCTTGATTTTCTCTGTGTGTCTGTGTGTTCCAGAAGGAAACATCAGGTGGGGTGTGTGTGCCGGTGCTGTGCCGCCCGCACTGTGACGCTGCGTTGCCCGAGGAGACGGTGAGGTATCTGCGGAGGGTGAAAATCTCTCAGAGCTCGCTGGTGTGGAGGGAGGATGTAGACCTCGTAAAGCTCCAGCACACCGGAAAACTCTCACTCACACTGCTGCGAGATGGACTGCTAGATAGGTAAACACACATTTATATATGCAGACACATTGCGTCAAAACACACACACCAGGTCGGTTTTACTTCAACTGATCTTTAACTGCTTTAAAGATGAGACTCTCGGGGAGTCGTTAAAATCTTACCTGAAAGGGGGTTTAGTGAATTAAAATGAGGTTTATGTATCAATGGAGCAACAATTATTGGCACACACACACACACACACACACACACACACACACACACACACACACACACACACACACACACACACATACGTTCCCATTTAGCTCACAAACATATCCGGACACAGGGGGTTCTGGCTCAGAAGACTGTATTTGTTGATGGAAAAATAAAATGGAGAATGTGTTTGGAGTGCATTTCAGGCCTGCGTGTGTTCATCACTCATGACCCAAAGGGGAGTTTTATTTATGCAAATGCCTCACAATCATGGCTCCTTCCCCTGCAGCCATGCACATCGCCTTCACCCCCATGTTCTCACTCTTCCAGCTCTGAGTACCACACCTTGGAGTCCAGCATCCTGCGAGTGGTCCATCATGGCGGGCAGCAGGACGCAGGGGATAATCGGGCATCGTCCGCGGTGTCGACAGTCGCAGGAGAGATTCTTCAAGAGGCATCAGAGCACATTGGAGCAGCGCTGGGGGAGACTCTCGGAGGTGAGGGAGGCGCAGGCGCCCCCCAGGGGGAGTAATGGGGCGATGAAGGAGGACACACACAAATCCCCTGACATGACTCGCTTAACACCCACCAGGAGAGATGGAGAAAGAGAGAGATGAGGGGTGGTGAGTGTGAGTAAGGAAGAGTGCCCAAAGACACACAGACACAGTCCTGTAATGTGACTCTTTTTTTATTCAGGTTAGTGTCAGTTGCGTTGTTTCTGTTTTATCAGGCAGTCACATTTCTTACACTTAAGAAAGAAAAGTTGTTGCAGGAAATCAAAGAGAAATCAATGAATGTTTGAAACTAATAGAAAGCCAATTAAAAAACTGTAGAAAGAGAGGAGGTGAGAACAACGTATGAGAGTCTTGCAACGTAGTACATAGAGTGTCTCTGTGTGGGCTTGGGTACAATGATATTAACAAGTAACAATATAGGTACTAGTTTACTGCATCGTATCATATTAGTGTAACCAGTTAGAGCTGCTTTCAAATACATGTGAGTGATTTGGCAGAACAGAGACAGGGTAGTACCTTTTGGTGTGTGTGTGTGTGTGTGTGTGTGTGTGTGTGTGTGTGTGTGTGTGTGTGTGTGTGTGTGTGTGTGTGTGTGTGTGTGTGTGTGTGTGTGTGTGTGTGTGTGTGTGTGTGTGTGTGTGTGTGTGTGTGTGTGTGTGTGTGTGTGTGTGTGTGTGTGTGTGTGTGTGTGTGTGTGTGTGTGTGTGTGTGTGTGTGTGTGTGTGTGTGTGTGTGTGTGTGTGTGTGTGTTGTTAAGTCAGTTACAGCCTGCCAAGCATGTACTCACGTTGTCAGTGGTAAGCAGCTGTGTAAAGGTCGGTCAGGAGACATGACTGATCCTTGTTCAATAACGCTCTGCTGCTTCTCTTCTCTGTCGGATATCACGATTATTTACAGAAAGATGGACAGGCTAAGGTGGATAAAGTGAAGGGAAAAGAGCTAGGTTAAGCTCAGGGAAACAGATAGAGTTATGTGTGTGGTTTAGTTCTTGTATTTCTCTCTGAGAGCTCTTTGGACACAGGCTCATTGATTCCTAAAGAGGCAGTGGACCAGCTGTATTCCTGATTCTTATAAACGTCTTCTTAAGAAAGATGTTACCAGAGGGGCATGTAATAGTTTTTATTGGTTCATAAATAGAACTGACGGTTAACAAGCAACTTTCTTTTTATTTTTTTCATTCTCTTAATAGTACAGTAAATGTTAATGTATAATTGTACTGCAGCTTTTTCTATAAACTGCATATTTGGAATTTTTCTTGATTAAAATTATTAAGACCAATTGGAAATATGTAGTGTTGCATGCAAAGCAAAACATATTTTAAACCAGAAATAGTACAAAGAAATATTCCAAAAAGATTGTTGTTGCCATTCATAAAATACTGCAGAATACTAATACTTCTAGTGTGGCACCTCAGTGATAGCCCTGTGCACATACAGTACAAGAACAACCTTTCCTTGGAGTTTTGAGATGACACATTTTGGTCAGAAGTTTTCTCCCTGGTCGTGATGGCTTGAGTGTGGTTGAAAGATTACATTGTCAATCTGTCATCGTTTATTAAATCCTGTACAAAAGGTTAAAAGGGCATTCAGTAATCCATGACTTTTATCGATTCAGTATTATCAATCAAGGATTTGCTTTTACCAATCTCTTGAACATCAACATAAAAGTGCTGGTAAGTTGCCTTACAGTAGAAGTTCAGACAAGTTTCTGAAAGGCAGAAATGTATCATGAACCCGATAACTTCTATTGATCATCATCACTCACGCTGTTATTGAGCCATGATTTAATATACATTAAGTCATCCTGGACTCACCCACATTTGTTTGTGTGTTTGTGTGTGTGTGTCTACAGAGGCCTTACAGCTGCAAAGTGAAGCTTTGTGGATCAAACACGGCCGTCGTTCAGCTCAACTAGAGGAGCTCATGAGATCCTGGGAGCAATGGAGTGATGTCACTGCCGCTCAACATGATGTGGCAAAGCTGCAAGGTGCATATTTGAACACACAGAGATATTTAGGCTTTAATTGTAACAGAAGAGTTATACATAGAAGAAAGAGAGATGGGGCTTACAACTGATCTCTCTTGCATTTTGGGACTGTGTCTTAACTTGTGATTTGCAGTCCTTCATGCAACTCAATAATTACAAATAAAAATGGTAAAGTTCTCTATCATTCTTGTCATCATAGCTAGCAACAGGTGAAAGATAGGCCTTTTTAAAACACCTTTTAAATATTTATTAAAGAGCTTTTTTTACAGCAGATATTTTGAGTTGTCATAATAAGCATTAAACTAATTATGGCCCCATTCACTTGTAATGCCAACTGTCCTGAATTTGATTGCAAGTTCATTATTATCCAAAATGTTGAAAATGTGGGATAATCTATTCATCTATCTATCTAATCGTAACATTTAGCTTGATGGCACATTTTCCAAGTATTTCAACAACCTTTCAATTACTTCTCACATCTGGAGAGGGCATTCATGCTTGTGTTTCTTTCTGTCTGTTGTGAACTTGTTTTGTATTTTTTGTGTGTGTTTTATATAACTGTCAGTCTGTTTGTGTGCTGACTGGATGTAGACTTGGAGCATCTGCTGACTCTGGAGCTGAAGGAGTTTTCTGATGGAGAGATGACCATAGCACTCACTTCAGTGACTACAGATAAGGAGGTACGTTTTTATTGTAAAACTGAAAAAATGTTGGATTCCAATTACTTTACCATTTGTCAAATCAAAACATTAATACAAACCAATTAACAAACAATATTATGGATAATCTTTCTTTTGAAGCATGGTAAAAATCGTTCTTAATATTGGAAATTTGAGGGTAGTTCAATACTGGCATCCTTTAATTAAGGGAATAATGAACCCTGCTCTGCAAGACAGAAATCCCAATAAAGATGAAGTTATCTGAAGCTCAGTCGAACATGTTAACTGCGAGAGTATTAGTTTAAATAACCATTTCATGTCAATAACATTTAAAGACAATTTACAACTCCATTAAATACATTTCAAATGTGTCCATTTCACGCCATGATTACATGGAGACTCTTCTAAGTATATATCTTATGTGATAATAGGCTTGTGTGCAGACATATACATATTTGTTAATTAACACCCTTATTACTTACATTAATGGCCTCATTACCCTGACTGGTTCTTTTTAATATATCATGGTGATTAAAGTTGGATATAATGTAGTCCACTTCCCTCTGTTCGTTGTTTTTAAAACATGATAACATGCATAGTCTTTTGAAATAGAGAAGTGTGAGAAACATGTAGACATGTTGCCAAAAGTAATGTATAAATGAATAGACAATGTCTCCTTAAAAAAAGAAAAAGTTACTTTTGATGGCTTTTTGTTTTGGATACATCACTCTAGCGCTGTTGCATTTTTGGGAAGTATTGTTATGCATGTAGAGGAGCCCCTCTGATGTAATGATGTTCTGCATTTGGATGAGATGCAGATGCATCCTGAGCCTCACACACAACCAGGTATCACCTGGCTCCCCACTGATATACTAGAGTCCAACACACACACACACACACACACACACACACACACACACACACACACACACACACACACACACACACACACACACACACACACACACACACACACACACACACACACACACACACGCGCACGCACGCACGCACAAATACACATGCGCACTGAAACACACATATTTTAATACACAATAGTAGGATGATTATGTTCACTTTTCTCTTTCTATCTCTGTTGTTCTATTGTTCTTCCTCTTCATATTTGCATTCACACGGACACACACACACACACACACACACACACACACACACACACACACACACACACACACACACACACACACACACAGAGGGTGCTTTAAGCCCTGTAAGCCCCTTGCTTTTCTCCCTGCTGTAACTTCTAATGTGTTCACCCCCCTCCCATCACCAACACTACACCCGTCAAAAAATCATTCATTATTTCTTTTATATCTCCTTTTCACTTCCAAAGCCCATTTTTCTCAGCGGCTGCCTAGCGTGCGGTATTAGGCTATGTGTAAAATAAATGATGTCTGTAGCCGTAGGGGTATGGCTCTGCCTCCCCCAGAAAACTACCTAACGTCCAAGGAACATTAAACACCCAGATCCTCGTTTAGCGAATAAATAACCATTCATTTGAATGGCTTTGTCTGTGTGTGAGCACTGGACTCTCTGTGCATATTTTACCAGTGCTGTGCCTGCATGCTGTGTGTCAGGAGAGAGAGGGAGGAAGAGAGGGAGAGGGAGTGTGTGTGAGAGAGGGCCCATTAGAGACTTAATATAGAATAAATGGCCAGGGGCCTGTGTGTCGCCAGCGGACCCTCCAACTCCACAGCGTCATGGTGGGTTACTAATGACCTGAGATCGGGCTCAAAAATGAACTCCTTATATGCATGTCATTTGCAGTGTGTATATATTTATATATTATTTTTTAATTGTGTTTGAAAAGAGAGTAAAACGGTATGAGTGTCATTTATTGAGGGGGCTTAGGGAAGTTCTGCCTTAAATGATTCTTTCCAGAAAACTAAATAAATTAGATTCAATTAGTCTTTAATGGTTTATGTGTTATGTGTTTGTCAACGTGTGTTTTTTGTCTGTGTGTGTGTTTGATCGCCGTTAAAGAGGACAGTGTTGGATTTCGGGTTTGAAAAAATGTGTCTGTGATTGCCTAGTTAGAGGAAGAAAAAGCTTCAGTTTGGTGCAACGACAAGGACACATCGTATACTGACTAATGTATTTTTGTATACTGTACAAACATACATTAGTCAGTCTGTGTGCTCCTTTATTATGGAAGAGAAAAGTGGAAATGAATGGAGTTTCATTCTTTTAGAAGCACAGCGCCTGTCTGGATGTTTCTGTGTGTCATTTGTATCTGCTCATCAATGTGCGCTACATTTGAAGCCGTAAAGGCAAATATTTCCGTTCCTCAAACAATATTTTCATGTTTTGCAACGGCACAAAATACTGCTTAAGAACTATCATGAGAAAATGCTTTTTGTAATTCAGTATAAGCATAGTTGTATTGAAGGTGTCACATTGCATAATTGAGTGGAGTGTATAAAGCTGTGAAAGCCATAAGTAACACATTTGCAATGCAACCTTGTCAGCTTTGCTTCATTGCATATTGTAAATAATGTTGCTTTAGTTTACCAATTCTCAGTCTGTACCAGAAAAATAAGACTTTTCTAGTTGTCAGCTAAGAGCATTTGCTTGTTTGTCTGACCTTTTTAATTATTATTATTTCGGGATATAAGAACAAAACTGTGATTTCAATGTTGTGTCATAGGAGCCCAGACCTTTTATTTCTAATGTTGCCTCACAAACTATTTAGTGGCAATGACCAAGAGACTGATTTGGTAACTTAGTAAATAAATAAGTACCATAACCATTATGGAGATCAAACTTTATGTCTAATTTGCAGTGCTCAATAAATCCAATAAATATTGCATAATCTGTATACATTTGGAGAATACCGGCAAATACATACTGTAGGTTAGTCATTTGATTTATTGAGCAGATTTGAAAGTATTTCTAGAAAAAATTAAATTGTTTTTATACAGAATAAAAAATTATCAGCAGCTAGTCATTTCTAGTAATGTCCTAGTTTTACATTATTTTTGCGTGGCTGTTTCTCGTGTTGTGAAAGACATGTGTGTCTAATGCATTATTTAAGTGTCAATATTTGCTGTTGCTTCTGCCCACACAGAGGGGTGTGAACTTGTATGTGGTCAAGCTATTTTATTAGGGTCAACAATTTGTCCCTGTGTACAGTGTTTGTTATATTGTCTAACAGGCTGGTAGCAGCACTGTATCAGCTATGGAAGATTCACCAGTCAAGACCCTTGCTCAAGGGCACACAGTGTTTGTGCAGCAGCACCTGTGGATTTGGGAGACATGACAGCCAATAGCTAGATTGACTCAAGGTAACAGAGGAGTTTCAAATCTCTTCTTCTAATGTTTTTAAAAAGACTTACATGGAGCTCAAATGAATAAACACACTCAAAACACATTATTCACATGTTCATGCCAGCGAGTGTGTGTTTGTGTATCAGAGGTTGTCATGGCTCAGTAATTAGCGCTGGCAGATGAAACATTGGTCGGATAAATAGTTGTCATGCTGTGGAGTTGATGAACTGTGGGAAGGACAGGAGCCCACACACACACACAAACACACCCACACACAAATGCATGAATATGTGAATGATGTGTTTTTTGCATGTTAACATGGTCATTTAGTTAAAGAATATGTTTTGATGTTCTTTGCTTTCTCTCTTTTAAAATCTATTTGCACTTTTAAAGATTGAACAGGAAGAGCGATGAGAAAGTAGTTAAACTTTGTTATTTTTGTATGAGCTGGCAATACAAGGATTAGGCTAATCCAATGTTCAAACCTGACATCTGAATAATTGTGTTTTACGTTTTTTATTGTCGAAGGTTAAACACATCTGCTTATAGGATAATGCATCTATGACTTAAGACATTACTGTGGATTTGTATTCTTCCATTTATGTTTTATGTTGTTGATGTGCTTTTTCTATTCTTTCTGTGACCGTGTGTGTGTGTGTTTGTGTGTCCATCTCTCCATCTGAAGTATGCTTTAGGTTTCATATCGGAAACGTTGATTGTCTCTAATGTCTTGTTTGCTCACAGTCCTCCGGCCCTTCTGTTTGTTTATGCGGGGCCAGTTTTGCCCTACGCCACTTGCACAAATAATTATGCTCACTAATGAAGGGCCCCGCAGCCACAGCACTCTGTAAATGCCTTTCTGATGAGAGGCAGTAGGAGACAGCAGGTGCAGGGTGGGCCTCCCAGGGACTAAGATTGAAGACCAGGAAGTCAGGGGGGTCCGTGCCTCCACCCCTCTATTTTTCTATTCCTCTCTGACTTCCTGGTTATCTTTATTCTGGCTCTTCAGTGACTGTCTTTGGTGAGTGTCCTGATTTAGCCACTGTATAGTCCTTCTTATTCTAAATCTACATAAACATGACATCCTATGTACCGTAGTCTGAGATGAGCTAATTCCATGAACACAATAAAGCACATAATATACACATTTAATATATATGTGTAGTATTCTATATCTTAATAAGGGAATACATTCAGAATAATGTAACCAAAGATTAATCACTTTTCTCTGTTTCACTGTTGACTGTAACAGACATAAAGTTATGAAAAAAATCATATACATATTTGAACAAGTTTGGAAAACCACTTTACAAGTCGTTCATTGTTCTGTAGCTTAATTTAAACAAAAAATAACTTGCACTGATGTTGTTTCCTAATCATCTCCTCTGCAACCTCTCATTCTTTCTCTTCCCACATTTCATTCTCCCCCTGTGGCTTCCTTGGGCTATGAGGGCAAACAAATAAACAAAACAAAACATTTATAGACTCAGTGCTTGCATCTTGGCCCCAAAATCCCTGCACTTAGAGCTGAGCGAATGAAGCATGCGGAGAAGGCCCATATGAGAAAGGCAGACAGAAAGACATTTGGGCTCCTTTCTCTGCAAACTTTTACCCCCCTCCCCTTCTCCCTCTGTCTCTCCAAAAACTTCATAAGCAGTAATAGTCTTGTGTACGTGTGTGTGCACGAGAGCGTTTGACTGTTACTTTGTAGGCACATGCGTGAGTTTGGCTGTGTGTGTGTGTGTGTGTGTGTGTGTGTGTGTGTGTGTGTGTGTGTGTGTGTGTGTGTGTGTGTGTGTGTGTGTGTGTGTGTGTGTGTGTGTGTGTGTGTGTGTGTGTGTGTGTGTGTGTGTGTGTGTGTGTGTGTGTGTGGGGGAAGTAGTATATGTTGCACGTGTGTGCGCACATTTGCATGTGTGTATTTGAGCAGGGTGGTGTCAGCTCGCTCCTTGCCACCCCATTTGCTGTAGCTGTACCGCTGTGATCACAGACAGATGTATAAATCAAACCTCGCTTGATGGATTCATCAGGGTGGCGAAACGATCGCCTGAGAAGAACTCGCAAGTCTCTTAGCGTTCTGTGTTCTGACGGAAAGGGTATGCAAAGAGCCTAAATGGATGAACGCTTGATTAATTCTTTGCCGGAGATGTTGGCGACAGCAGGAAATGTGTTTTTGCTTTGACTGTGTTTGCACGGGAACCTACGCGCGCGGGGCGTGAGTTATGAGGCCTGAGTTTTGTACCTAAGGCTATTGTGCATAATGATGGCAGGTTGGGAGAACTGCAAGCAGCCGCTAAAGACTTGCTACCTGTGGAGCAAAGACAACCAAGAGACAGACAGACAGACAGACAGGGAGTGTGTGTGTGTGTGTGTGTGTGTGTGTGTGTGTGTGTGTGTGTGTGTGTGTGTGTGTGTGTGTGTGTGTGTGTGTGTGTGTGTGTGTGTGTGTGTGTGTGTGTGTGTGTGTGTGTGTGTGTGTGTGTGTGTGTGTGTGTGTGTGTGTGTGTGTGTGTGTGTGTGAGCAAAATATATGAAATAAAGTAATATAAGGGCTAAGTGTGAAGGAATCAAGAGACACGGGTGAGGGGGAAACGAATCAAATGAACTGTAAGGATTTGGTTAAAAAAAATATAAGATAAAGGAAATTATGCAATTAGAAAATAGATACACCCAAAGTTCAGTTAAAGGTAGAATAATTCCCCTTTGATTCACAAATTATCGGCATGTACATGAGTTCTGACTGTTTTGACCATTGACATTGGTGAGTGACTGATTCCACAAAGTCCAAAGTTGGATTTATCTGTCATTCATTGGGTCAATGTTCTTCTGCTGATTCACTCATCAGAGGCCATAAAGATCTGGTTGGCTTATGTTGCACTATCACCATCATCACAACAGATTATCTTTCCTTTCATTGTGTTTGTTAAGAAATATTTTGAAACCTACTGTAGAGATATTGCTTAAAGGTTTTCAGGGTTTTATGTGGTATTTTCCCTTACTTATATTACTATCTTTATGTTATGTTGCACGTTTTCTTTTCTTTAGTATTGCTATTGCAACATTTATTTTAGGTGTTTTTCGCTTTACTGTTATTGATGTTGAACATTTTCCAGAAAAATTAGCTTTTAAATAAAAAAGGACGTTTCTGAAAATTAAGAGTTTAAAAGGAAACTGTTGGGTTTTGATATCTCAGCTTACTAAAAGCTCAACAAATGATAAACAGGTTTCTTTGTCCGGATCCTAAGGTTCTTGGAGACAGTTAGCAAGTGGATTTTTATCGCTAACATGTTGGTAATTTATAAGAAAAAGCAATCTGTGTATCTGGGGGTGGCAGAAAGAGGGTGAACGAGGAGGGGCAGGCAATATGAGTAGTAATTTACTAAGTTAAGAGCCAAATGGCAGACAGACTGTCGCTCTGCGTGTTATCTCAGAGATTTGCACTCTGCTCGCTTTCTGACTATTTCCCTGCCTGTGTGTGTGTGTGAGAATGTGTTGTGCAGTTTGGTGTGCATATGCACGCAGTTGGGTAGTAGCTTTAGAATATCAGCATAATTTGAGCATTGCTTTGTTGTATTGCAAATCATGAAGGCTTTATTGCTTTAGCAGCGCTCATATGTGTATGTAATGGTACATATTTGTTCATACACTGAGATTACAGTAGACGACTGCAGGCGGATTCATGTGTGTATCTGCATGTGTCAGGGTTACATGTGCATTTTCTTGTGTGTTTGTACTTATGTGAGTGAATATGTGTGTTTTAACAAATCTTGGGAAGCGTCATTGCACTCATCAGGATATCAGTGTTGAGAAATGGCAGTGTCAGTGAAGTGACAGTTGTGTGTGTGTTAGGATTGATGGGCCTTAGTCTGACAGCAGCCATATTGTGAAGAGGGAAAAGGATGGAGGGAGGAACTGAGGGAGGAGTATTGTAGCCCCCTCATCCTCACAGGTTAATATTGACACAGCCTGGGCAGATACAGTGCCTGCAGCGATCATCAATCACTTTCACTGGACCCAAACACACACATACACACATTCAAGCAGAGAGAAGCACCACATACACTGTAAGATACAGCACACAGAAAAGAATACAAACTTTTAAAGTCAGGCTGAATCATTCTATTTAGACACGCATTAATGTAATGTTTTTGCCTCTATTAGCTTTACTAAAACGACATTATCTCTTTTGTTTAAAAGTTCTACTTAAATAAGCACAAACACAATTTTGACAACTTTACAAAACAAACAGTTGTACAACAAATCTAGATTAATCAAGCAAATATGTTTTCAAAAGTATCACTTTGTGTGTAACCCAGCGTTTCAAATTATGGTTTCCATAAGATTGTTGTTAATCATTTCAGAAAGAAAGAAAAAGCAAGTTTCCTTGACAAGCAAAACAATTAATTAATGCAACTTTCCATCCATCAATCATTGTGTGTGTCACTGAATTACCATAATCTGTGCATGGTGGCTGTTTTAAGAGCAAACAGTTAATTTCAAAACAATAAATCACAAAGTGTCTCTACCCCTCTGTGCATTTTGACAGCTTCGTCTCTCATTGCTACAGATGAAGCCTTACTTCAAACCATTTCAGTTTTCCTAAAATGTTTTAATCATATGCGCAATGAAAGGCAGGGGTCTAACAAAGTTTCCCATACAGCTGTAACCAAAATGTCTATTAATCACTTTGGGAATATTCAAATAAAATGTAATAGATGCTTTTTTTCATAATGAGTTCATTAATACTATATTTTTTAAAAAGTTGCATTGGCCTAGTAATTACACATTTAAGATATTGATTCTTGCCCCTTCTTTCTGCTTATTTTTGTCTTTTTTTATATAATCTCCCAGGACTGGCATGGTTATGTGGACGGGCTGGAATCATTCAGCCATCGCCATGGCTATGATGCTCTGGTGGGTCTCCTATCCACCAATGATACAGTTCACCATCCCCGCCAGCAGGTGGCTGTCTACTCTAACAACACAGATCTCCTAAACAAGGTAAATCACATTTACAACCACCAACACAGCCACGCACACACATGTCAAGAATAATGGTGCTTCTTTTATAAACACACCCCTATGAATAACGTTGAGGAATTAAAATGTGCATTGTGATGTGTTTTATTTCTTTTTCAATTTAATTAATCCTTTTTGGAACCCTAAGTGGAGCATAGTACAACCTGAAAATATTTTCAGGGGACTTATACCTATAACTTTTACGAGAGTTTTTGTCTACGTTTAAATTGTAAGATGAAAACACAGGAAAACCCCAGGCATTACAACGCTGTGGTAGCAAACTTTCCATCAAAAAGTAGTCACTTCCAAAGCATACTCTTCTTAGCATTGTTTAACTGTAAATGGGTCCATCATTTAAAAAATGAACATAATGTTTACAACGTTTAATAATTTAATAAATCAAGTGGGATTTCCTATCAATATTCCCATAGATTTATATACTATCAAAAATGGTTTGCAACCAGAAGAGCAGCGTCCACGCGTGCGTTGAAGTTTGCCGGTGAGCTTGTCTGAAACTCGACCAACAACCAATCACATGAATCTCCCGCCCCGGACACACAAGCACGCGGTTTGATTGGCTAGAGCATAATTTTAGAAAGCATGCATATTTACGGCTCGTCCACACGGCGGCGTGTGTTGAAGCTTCAACGCTTCTGCCCATTCACTTTAAATGGGGTGACGTCACGCTTTGCAGAACTGCATTATGGGAGCGTTGCTTCGCTTTGCTCGCGTTGCTCGCTTCAAAGGTTGAGCAATGTTCAACTTTTGAAGCTTCGGCTGAAGCATCAGCCAATCAAATCATATGCCAGTACAAACTCTAGCCAATCAAACCGCGTGCTTGTGTGTCCGGGGCGGGAGATTCATGTGATTGGTTGTTGGTCGAGTTTCAGACAAGCTCACAAGCTTCAACACACGCCGCTGTGTGGACGCTGCATTAAGGCTTTTCTGTATTGGCTTCACTTTTCAAAACCAGAGGTATAGCTAGCAAAAAAGCAAACAAGTTATTTTCTCTCGAATAGTTAGTTTTTGAGGTACTGGTAGGCAGATTGTGTTACTTCTACTGTAAGTGGAGTTTTGTAAGCTTCTCCCCTTGTTTATTACTGTTAATCTTAGTTTACCAGCTGCCTGTTGAAGCCTCATTTACTGAACAGTTATTAGAGGGGTCGTCCACAGTTTTATTTCTCCTAACCCTGGGAAGGAAAACAAATAAGCTAACTATTGTTTTGAAGAAAATACATTTAGAATAAACCAAAAAGTAAAACATAATGGCTTTATATTGCAGATCTGCTGTGAGTTGGAAGAGTCTTCCAGCTGGTCTCTTTCTGGTGAAATGGAGGCCAGGGGGGGTCTCCAGGTCTATCACATTCCTATAAACACCTGCTTAACTTCCGGTACTCCTCCTTTGCTGGTAGAAGAAATAGAGGGCCTCCTCAGGGACTTTGTCGATCGGCGGAGCTCTGTATTAGCCTGCCACCCCAGCAGTAGGACCTCTTCCACAGAGGGAGTGGCAGGCAGTGTCGAGTTCTCCCAGGGATCATCTGGTATCAATGACATGGATGGCTCTGACATTGAGAGAACCGAGGGAGGCAGTGGAGATGTGGTGCCAATAGCAAGGTACTTAGATGCATTGCTGTATCATCCAGTATTGGTTCAAATCTCATATATATCTTGAAAAAACGTATGGATAGAAATCGACACAATTCAGTGATGGTGTTTGTTTTATCTTTGCACATAGAGTGATGACTGATGGAGAAGAAGTCACAGGAGGGGTAGGTGCTGGTGCTGGTGGGGAGCTTGTGAGCCCCGACAGTGGTATGACCACCATCCGGAGCAGCCGCTCCTCCAAAGAGAGTTCGGTGTTCCTCAGTGATGACAGCCCAGTCGGGGAAGTTATAGCAGGAGGAGGGCCAGCTGCAGGACCAGGAGGACTCTTCCTGAGAAACCCTTCTCCCCTTGGAATGTTATCCCTCTCACCTCCTGTTCCACCTGAGAGGAGGAAGAACCACTCCGGCAGAAATAAGAATGAAAACTTAGACCTGTTTAGTTTTGACCCACTAAATAGCAGTGACCAGTCAATGAAAACAAGAGGAGAATCAGCAACTTCTGGAGCGAGAGTAGATGAAGTAGAAACAAGAGAAGGTAACTCTAGCTTATCAGAACTTGATGAGCTCAGCTTGTTGGATTTCTCTGCTTCATTAGGTGGGCTTGACAGTAGACATTTTTCAATTGACGACCATGGTCAAATCCATGGTAGTGACATGACTGACACTGTGGTTCCTCCAACTCCAGTCAACAGCTTGGTAGGTAGCCGTCCACCCAGCAGTTGTGGGGTCCGGTTCTTTCCAGAAGATGTAGTTGAAAGGATTAATGGCCTGCAGCACAAGGACAGTGTGTCATCATCATTGTCAGAGACCTGGGATGAACTTGGCTTTGAAACACAAGGAGCAATGTCCTTGAGTGACAGTAATGCCTGGAATAGGACCAAAGGATCTGAGAGCCCGCTGAATATCATAGAGGAAGATTCACTTGATGATATGACTGAACAAAACAGCAAAGCAGAGATCTTAAAATCCGAAAATGCCCTACAGAGGGGAAAGAACCTTGAGCCCCAGCTTAGTCTGATCACTGAGCAGACTGAATCATACGACACCTGGAACCCAGAGTCTGTAGGTCACGATAAGTGGAACCCCATTACCTTACATAGTCTGCAATTGACACCACCAGAGGAGGAATATATTGGAACATGCAGGGCTGGTATCATTGGAGTGAAAGAAAAAACATCCTCATTGTTGAGAAAGAAAGCAATCCTAAACACTCTAACACCAGACACATCTAAAGAAGATGACGAAGGGGTCCAAGGGAAAAAAGGAGACAGGCAAATGGAGCTCCTAGATTTCTGGACATACTCAGCTCAGAAGGGATTTCTCAAATCAGATAGCGGAACCACCACGTCTTACCCTGAATCCCTAGATTTGTGGAATTTGACAATCAGGGATGACAGTCTATCGCCTCTCACGACCCCTGACAACTTGTCTGGAAACTCAGGTTCTTTCTGTGGGGTGATCCCAAACGTTAAGACTGGTGCATCTGTGGAAAGTCCAGAAGGATTCCCTGATGGTGGAATGGTTATGTGGAATACTACCATACAGGAAGACAGCTCTTCCACAGTAACAAGCCCGGAAGGACCTGAAAATGGAAAGAACCTTAGTCACATGGGATACCTGGACACCAGTGATTCTCCAGAGACACATGTAAACAAACAGGTAGAACAAGAAACCGCTAAAGGGGAGGAGAGAGGTATGAATAAACTACTTACTCAATCACCTGAAGAAGTGGGATGGAAAGGTTACGAACACAATGTGAAAATAGTTATAGAGGCCGCAGAAGGTACAACACAGTGTGAAGAAACAGGCGACGATGAGTTCCAGAGTTTTCAGAGCCAAGAGTGTGTCTTGCAGGACTTAGCATCTGAACGTTCAGAATATGAGACTACCCCCCACCAAGGGACTGACATGTGGGACCTACCTGTGCCTGGCATGGTCACCTCTACTTCAGAATATGAAAATGTAGGAGCTGGCCCTTGGAGCCTTCCATCCTCCCCTGAGGCTCATTCTAGCCCCGCAGTAGACATGATACAGCTTGAGGAGCAGTCTAGCCCTTTCATAGCTGTGACGAGACCTAATCAGATAGAGGAGCCCAATCAATACCAGAAGGCTGACCCTCTGGGAAACACTAAATCCAGAGCAGATCTTTCAGACAAAGAACAGACGACCAACCAAGTGTTCCATTTTGAGGTAGCTAGTGAGTTGGATCACATGATTAGCAGTGAAGTAAGTTCAAATGAGAGTAATGAGGACCAAACAACATCAAAGGAAGCTGATTGGATTGAGCAACATAGTGATCATTCCCCATTTGTCCTGGTGGACTACTCCACTGTCACTCAGACCACTTCACCTAAACATCATTCATGTCCAGGAGAAGCTGCTGATACTCAAGTGCAGTGTGACCAATCATTAGCCCCAAGTCTTGTTGACAATCCTGTTTCGAAAGATCATGCCACTGAAAGTGAAAGTGGTCATGACAATGAGAGCAATGGAAATGCAGTGGGAAAAACTACAGAAACCATGTCCTTAAGCTCCAGCTCTGGGGGGGATAGAGACACGCTGAAATATAGCCCCGACAGCCTTCACCCAGGTAGTCGAGACGAGCTCCGATCCAATTCAGATGGAGATTCATCATCAGGCCTAGAAATGGATTACATCATTGTGTCTGGCACAGTAAAAGAAGCTGAGAGAGAATGGCACGATAGGCCTAAACAGTGTGTCAGTCAATCAAAAGGTACAAGAAAGTCCATGGAGACATTTAGCATGCTTTCTTATGCTGCCACTGTTCTACAAGCCCAAGCCAAAGCTGCAAACAGAGAGCACCAGGAGAACCCAGAACAAAGTATACAAAACCAAATTATCAGAGGTACTGACAGCACACTAAGCAAAGTAACAGAGCAAAGTCAAGCTGTCTCATGCCCACAATACCAAGCAAGTCTTGATATTACCACTGAGCATCACATGGTGCCACAAATAATCAGTCCTAGCCAGTCAAAAACTAACTCTGAATCTTTTCATCAGTCAGATTCAAGATCAACAGAATGCAGTCCAACACAGGTAGAAGAGGGCAACTATGACGATAAGTCAAGCTTTGTGGCCAGAAGTGTGTCCCCGTCACTTAGATATCCATCAGACCACTTCCTGAAGACCAGAGAGGAAGTTTATGTCCATTCACAGATTTCAATGGAAGATTCAGACGAGGGTGGGCAGTCACCCTCTGCACCTGCACAGTGCCCCACTTCTTTGGGAGACCTTCAAGGCTGGGGGTCCCAGTTAGTGGGACAGGATGCACCGCAAACCACATGTGAACCACAATCACCTATACTTACCAACAGTTCAGTCTCACACACCAGCTCTTTGCTTGGCACCCCTTTAAGTGAATCTGGCTATTCTACTCAAAGAGGACTTGGATTACCATTTTCTGGAGATTTGATGGAGGATGAGAATGATGAGGAAGAGCTGGAGGAGATAACTGATAAAGAGAGCACAGAAAGACAACACTCAGGATCTTGCGATCTGCTAAGTTTCACTGAGGAGCTGGTTGGAGCTTCATCATTTCAACAAACGGGTTTACTAACTCTTGAGCTACAGAGGCTCCTACCAAATACAGTGGATTACTATAATGGCCAACCTGTAAGGACTGTTGATTGTGATGAATGGTTGACTGAACAACACGTTGGAGATCATCAATCTTCTCAAGATCGCTTTTCACCTGTTTCAAGGTAAGCAACGTCTTAAGCTCTGTTCTATTCTACCTTGGACACACTTATAATTATTCAAAAGTAAGAACAATTATGTCATACCAAAAAAAAATGAAGATAGATATTCAAGTTGAAAGACAACATACTCACCCTTAAAATATTTGTTAAACCAAACTACATTAAAAAAACACAACATCATTTTGTCATATACATCTGCTGTAGCCTTGCAAATGGTTATTGTTTGATTTCCAATTTTTTTAGATATCCGTACTGAGACTTCTAACTCTACACTAGAGAATAAATATGCCTGTGCACATGTATTGGTTCTGCTCACACACACACACACACACACACACACACACACACACACACACACACACACACACACACACACACACACACACACACACACACACACACACACACACGTGCCGTGCCAACCACCCCTTCCCTCACGCTCCTTTAGTTCTCTGTTCAGTGTTTTAGTCTCTACAGCTTTCACAATGGTGTGAATGTCAGAGGAATATGGGAATCACTGAACAGACGGTCGGAATTGAGCTAGAAGGCCCTCGTGAGGAAATTAGTGTGTGTGTGTGTGTGTGTGTGTGTGTGTGTGTGTGTGTGTGTGTGTGTGTGTGTGTGTGTGTGTGTGTGTGTGTGTGTGTGTGTGTGTGTGTGTGTGTGTGTGTGTGTGTGTGTGTGTGTGTGTGTGTGTGTGTGTGTGTGTGTGTGTGTGTGTGTGTGTGTGTGTGTGTGTGTGTGTGTGTGTGTGTGTGTGTGTGTGTGTGTGTGTGTGTGTGTGTGTGTGTGTGTGTGTGTGTGTGTGTGTGTGTGTGTGTGTGTGTGTGTGTGTGTGTGTGTGTGTGTGTGTGACTAAGATTGACAGTGAGGATGTGAAAATGAATGGTGGTGTGAGTGGTGTGACAGAAACTGATGTTGTGTCCGTCTGTGTGTATGTGTATTGTTAGCGCAAAACAAACTGCATTTGTATAAGTATTTCATGTGATTGTCAGCAAGCTTTGATCTGCAGCTCTGTGTGTGTTTATAAATCTGTTTACGCCTCATTAAATATGCATTACCTGCCTCATTACAGCTGGAGCCCCACCACAGCTAATGGAAACATCTCCCCTAGCTCTGTTAGAAGGTGTGGGTGTGAGTGCATGTGTACAGGACTGTGTTTGAATGTGTGATTAGGTAATACCCAATGTATCAGTCAATAATAGTTTGTCCGTGTAGTTTCAATTTTACATTATCAATGATTGAATACAATAGCCTCTTTGTGTTTTTGTTTGCTTTTGTTGAATTGTTTTTGATACTGTATGTGAAGTGGACTCATTGCTTCAATGTTTGTTATTCTGGACAAGGGTTTCCGGGAAGTAAGTTAGCATATTTAGCACTTCGTCAAAAAGCAATGCATTTTCTCCATAGGGTTTTGGAAAATAGCTCGAAATAAGGTCTGTGGTTGACACAAATTTAAGAGATAAATCACGTTTTGTTCTACGACATTAAATACATCAGCAGTGACCCCACTGGTGATTTTTGAAGAGTTTACGTGTCTGAAAAACGATGGTTGTTACCGAGTGGCTGAATAGGACTACAGAAATTGTCGAGGCCGTTGTACGTCATTACGCCTAACACGTAAACACTCCCGCTAAATTTGTTTTCCCCTGTGTTCTGCTTGAAAGCAAGTACCTGGCTATCTTTAGTATCTGTATATCTGACCATTAGAATCTGTATTTTTGAAATTGTCGTTTTTAACACCGTAGTTTTACAAATTATAGAATAATTAATTACCAGTGTTTTCCAATTTTACTCGGCAGTTCGTTTCGTTAGCTAACGTTAGCTAAAGCTAGCGCTACTAGTTATTTCCGCAATGGTTTTTTGCTTTGCTCCGGGTTGCAGCCACAGGTCTTTGCATGAAACGTGCTCGTTCTATCGTTTCCCAGCCAATGTTTTCCAAAGGAGAGTCTGGATTCGTGCTATGAGGTAAGCTGGCGTTACATTTTTGTCCATGTCACGGTGAAATGTAAATGATGGGTAGTGACTGTATATCGCCGTTTTAGAGATGGCGCTGCTGAAAAGACCGCAACATAAGTAAAGATAATGAATACATCCTATTAAAACCTGTGTGGCTTATATGATCAGTCTAATTAGTACAAGCAGCATAACGTTTCACCATGTAACTAAAGATTGTAGTCAGGGAAATCAGTTTGACATATTGAACCAGTGATTCCCGCAGAAATGAAATATACTTTGGGGGAACGACTCGGGGGGGAAAAAAATCTCAACATTTTTTTTCTCAATTCCTGCATTCTAGTGAGGATTGGCGAACCCGTTGGCAAACTCGTCTAAAGACGACCTAGTAGTAGTAGTCCTTGATTGGCTCAAATTCACACCTTTTTAGGGGCGGGGCTAGTGATGTTGTCCCGGGGATGCTTAGGAGTTGATAAAGGAGATAATCCCACTGACGTCATCATTTGATTCCAAAAGTGGGTCTGGACTCGCGCCCATAGAGGCTGTTTACCAGTATAATTAATGGCTCCCCACAAAGTATAATTGATGGGTGGCTCCCCCCAAAGTATAATTTATGATTTTTTAAGTTTTTTTTACTCACTGAGCACTCATTGCCACCAATGCAAATGCAAATGAGTGCTCACTGAGTAAAAAAAAACAAAAAAAAACACACAAATTATACTTTGGGGGGAGCCATTATACTTTGGGGGCCCCCCAAAGTATTAACATGCTGTGGGAATCACTGTGAACTAATAACAAATCACCTCTGGCTGGCAGAGAACTCTCTGCTCCATAGCTTCTCTTGGACGTAAAATCACATGTACATTTATATTCAATTTAATATTCCATCCCTCACATACTTTTGTATATATAATAACTTATATTTAGTTTTTCTTGTTATGCTGCTGCAACACAAACATTTCCCAAATTGGGATCAATACAGTAATATCCTATCTTAATTAATTAAGAAATATAACTATTATAATTAGTGTAGCAGCTGACACCTATTTTCAATATGGATTAATCTACCATTTATTTCTTTAGTTCAATTTTCATCTATAAAAATGTCAAAATAGTGAAAATGTTCACGAGACAAAGTGCAAGGTTATATCTTTAGATGTTTTGTTTTAGCCTATGTACTGTATGTCTTAATGCTCTTATATGTGACGGTGTGACTTCCATGAAACTAATATTTTATATCTTCCCAACAGACGAGCTGACAGGAAGCCTAACACTCTAACAACCACAACATTGCAAAGGCGAGTAAATGTAAATTAAAAACGATTCACAATTTTTTAATTTCTTCTTCTTTCTTGCAGTGAGGTGAAGCTGACCTTACACTTGGTGCCAGTAAGGATGTTCCTCACGCAGGCTGAATGTTTCTCCCTCCTTACTGACACAGAAGCTCTTGATTTGCAATGCTTCACTAATTGTCATTTCTCTGGCTCCGTAGGGACACTTTACCTCCAGCACAGCGGAAGACCCTACCAGACCATCTGGAGATGCCCCCAACACTCCTGATTGGGAGAGCCACAAACCTGACTCATGGACCTGCATCTGGGTTGCAGTGGTGAATGCCCTGACACCCTCACATTCATTCATAGTCCCCCACTGTACAGACAAAACACCATCAAGGGCCTGTTGTTGCCCTAGCACCCTGGCACTAAGGGAAGCAGTCACACGCTTTGACCTCAGGACAGCTCCAAAGTTGCTGGCAGTCAACCTTCCTTTCCTGAACAAATGCCAGTTTGGGTTGGTTCGCTGACCAGTGGTAGCCACCTGAATTGCCCTCTGTTGCTCCTCAGACAATGCCATGCTTGCCACAATTGCCTCAGGTCCCTGATGCCCAACAGATTTGAGAATTTCAGGAACAATAAGTGTTTCCAAGCTGTAGTGTTCCTCTTCTGGCTCGGGGGAGAGAAGCCAAGATATTCCTGAGAACCTGCCCCCGAGTCTGTCCCTCAGCCAGTCACGATCTTCGGAGGTGGGCTCTCTTGTCAGCGGGTTGAATGAGTTATTGGTTTGAGGAAATAGCTCCTCCACTGAATGCGTACGTTTAGCTGCCTTTGGCTTCTTCCACTGACAGGGGGTGTCAGTGCAGCTGAAATTGTGGATGGCAAAGATGGCTAATGCAGCCGCATGACTGCATTTCCATTCTCCACATGGGCATTCACATTTTGTGGAGAGAATTCCCTCTTCTCCTGTAGATACCTGTGGTGGTGGGATTGTTTTATTATTTAAAATATATTTACATTTGTAATGCCTTCCGAATTATCCCTTTAATTGTTTATAGCCTATACTGTATGTTTATTTCATGGATATTTCTGGTGTGTAATATTTGTAATCTTGGGGCCTCTTCTCTTTAACGTCTACATCAGTGACCACCAACTGGCGGCCCGCGAGCCACATCCGGCCCGCCAGACATTCTCATCCGGCCCGCACGACGGGGGTGACTGTGGCGTTGGCGGAGTGGTTACTGCGGCCCAATCCCAAACCACTCCCTCGACCCTACCCCTCCGTGATGGAGTGAACTCCGTCTGTAGCCACACTCGCAGCTCAACGAGGCTCCCTCCTGTCAGATGGAGGGAGTAAACACAGCAGCAAGCTTTGGGACGGCCTCCCCTCTCTCCGGCAGAAACAGGAAATGCCGAAACTGTATCTAACAACGGTTTAAAATCAGCATCTCTTAGACAAAAAGTTTAAATGAATAACTCAAATAAAACTCCAAACATCTTTCATTGTGTTTCAAAGCTCTTTTAGTTTTAAACCTGATGTTTATAAGCTTCTTAATTTTTGCAACGGTCTGTAAATATACACAACTTTATAATAAAATGCACACATTTACCTTTTTCTAGACTAAACACAGGTTTGATCCTAAGTTAAAAACATATGAGGTCATCATGAGGTTGTTAACATAGCAGTTTATCAGTGGATATTTGCTGGAACTACTTGTACACAGCGTGTTTCCTGACGGACACACACAGCGTGACTCCGGTCAGGTAGAGACCTGTCTCCAGTCAGCACCGATGCAGACTCGCTGTTTGAGGGATTGATAGCCCACTCCCCCTCCACACCGCTCCACACTCGTTGCTTTGGAACAGCCCTCAATATGGCGGAGCCTCCGCGTGAACCATAGACTGTATATATAAATGGACGTAGGGTCCGTGACGTCACCCATAGGATTCTGCAGAGTTGCCGTGAAGCCCTTAGTAGGCGGAGTCGGCCACTAACGGCTCGACAGCGACGTCAGAGTCTAACTCCCGCCTTCTCCCGCCTGCTCCAAATAAGGGCAAAGAGGCGGTGCTGAGGCGGAGCCGAGGTTGGACAGGGCGGGACCTGCTGCCACCGAGCGTGACGTTCCAGACCTAGCTCAGGCTAAGAAGCTAAGCTAACATGCTCTATTCAGTATTAAGCTAACAACCTATGCTAACAACACAGGTTGCGGTCACTGCTCCTCGTTCCCGGCATATTCTGAAGGTAAGATACCCTGTAACTTTACAAAACTTGTTCTTTTGATTTAAATGTTCTTGAACCTACACAATACAATTGTTTTTTAAGTGCTTCACCGTTTTTCAAATATAAATGTCATTTGTAACTAAACTTTGTAAACTAGCAGAGATATGGCCAGTGTTGCGTGAATTAAATGTGATTAATGAAATATGACTGTAGAAAAAGAAAGGTGCTTTTATATTGATTAAACCATTTTTATTTATTTCAGCATTAAGAAAAATGAAGATGGCAACCTCCTCCACGCCAAACTGCACAACCTGTAAGTTGATGGTCCTGGCTTACTTTACATGACTTCAGATGGTTGACATTACACACAAACATACTATACATATACATGTGTGCACAATTGTAGATAAACAGCACACAGTATATAAATATATATATATAAACTGTGTGCTGTTAATCTGTTTTTTGAGGTTTTGCTCTCTTGTTACTTTTAACCATACAGGTGTGATTTCATAGTTATTTTGCATGTTATTGTCAAAGGAACAAAATGAGAAACCCTTTATAATTGATTTGATATTCCTCATGATCTGAAGCATTTGTTGCTCTCATTTATTTTCCTCCCATAGTGACTGTATGGATAATCGGAGACAGCTATGTCCGGCATGGAGCCCAGAGAGCTACAGAGACCATCGGCAGCAACCTTGGCCTCGACCTGAGGGTGTGCTGGTTCGGTTGGGGTGGACTGCGCTGGAGAGGTGTCCTCCCTTTCTTTTCCTACTCCCTGCGAGGAAGAGCAGTCCCGGATGTCCTCCTCATCCACTGTGGCGGCAATGACTTGGGGGATGTGCCCAGTGTTCAGTTGCTGAACCAGATGAAGGAGGACCTGCACCAGCTTCACCATCGGCACCCTGGCATGAAGATCATGCTCTCCCAGATGAACCAGAGGCGCCGGTGGAGGGCTGGTGCAAATCCTGTCAAAATGGACAAGGCCCGGAAGTTTGTTAACAGTGTTATGGCTACTTTTGTTCATAGCCTAAATGGTGCCATTGTTGACCACTCCAACATTAGACATGACAGTCCTGGGCTGTTTTTGCGAGATGGAGTTAATTTCACCCCTAGGGGAAATGATATTTTTTGTAAAGTCACTAGCCAATTGCCTGAAAGACCACCTCCAAAGACTGTGAACTGCTAAAATGTCAGAATCACTGTTTTTGGATTTGGCCTTTAGAGTATGTATTCTAAGGCCCTTGCTAAGCCCAGACTGTCATGGCTAATGTTGAGTTAGATATTACATCTGTAGCCATAACACTGTTAACATGGCTGCTCTTCCTCTTCCCCACATCCCACCCCCCCCTCTTCCCCCAATGGACTCTGCAGCTCTCCACGCCCATGCTGGGCATGGCTGTCTGTCAAACCTTTTATTTTGTATTTGTTATGATGTTTTTTGTTATTTTATTTGTTAAAATAATTATGTATTTATGTAAATATTGAAAATAAATTACATTCATATTTTCACTTCTTTTGTCTACTGCTTACTGAAAATGTTAGCTATCACATCCAAATGGGACTATCAAATGAAAGGATAAGCTTACCATACAATACAGAAAACATTACACATTAAGGCTCAAATCTTTTCCCAAGCCGGAGCAGTCTGAAAAGAGTCCCAAGTTTAAAAACACAAAATCTTGACAATGAATACTGCACTGTCATTTGTCAGTGACAATGCAAACAACAGGAAGGTCTCCCCTAGTCCCATGTATGTTGGCATCAATGTCATAAGCATACCATAGAATGTAATTATGAAGTGCAACACCCACAATCCCTACAGGGTCGTACCGTCACAGAAGATAATACCTTTTAGAGAGTTTCTAAATTGTTCAGTATGCAGATAAATATTTGTTTTACAATAGAACATTTTTTCTCTATAAATGTTCCCACATGTTGTGAGCATCTACTTTAAATCTTTTGTCAACAAATAAAAAACATCTTAATTTCCTTTAGGACAACATTTTGTTCATAACACCACTACATTAACAATAAGCATAGGAAAATGATAACTGTCAACATTTAAGATTGTGCTTTTACTCTTTATTTAATCAGATCTATTTACATTGAAAATGTGATAAATACACAAGCCACATTGAAAGTTACATCTTGCATTTTATGAAAAGTAAAGGTTTCGAATCATTGTATGACTTAAAGGCATAGTGGAAATCTGCGAATTTTGGGTTTAACTTATGTATTTTTATTAAAAATAGTGCGCCTAGTTTCATTTTATTTTCAATTTTACTGCTCCCGACCACGCCCTCTCAATGAAACGAAATACTTCGGGAATCTTCGGGTGATGACGAAAACAAAGGAAGACGGGCACAAACATTGGACGAGGCACGAGTATTTTATTATGTTTTCTGGCTGATTTAATGCATCATTAGCCTGTACCATTGTGTACAACGCCATTTATTGCCTGTCGATTAGGCGACCGGAGGCCTCGTCATCCGATAATCCGGTACACAGTGTCGAATGTGTACACTACAGTCATCATATAGACATGATAGACTAACAGTACTGTGAGTACAGCCTACACTTGACAGGCAGCCTGGCTAGCCTAGGATTAGGACCCTACTACGTCAAAAGACCGATTGGCTCTAGCTGTATATCATGCTAGTATACAATTCATTTAAATGTATTCATGTAATTAATGCCCATAAGGCTGTTACATATACAATAATAAATGTGACAAGATAATTTATGTGAACCTGACCCTGGTATGTTATGAAATGTACCCTACATGCAGTCATCCTCGGGCATAGCCATAGGCCTACAGTGCATGCATGCCAACTTTTGCAATATATAATATAGCGCCTAGCGTGAGCTATGCTTAGGGACCTACCAGTCAAGATTATTTGTGCGTAGGGGTGCATCATCTGGCGCCTGGTCCTGGTCATCCTCGCCATTGCCCATGCCGTGAACTAACTCCATCACCTCGGGCTCGAACAAATAAGGACGTAATGGTCCATCGTCTGGCTCAATATTCTCACCATCGTCGCTTACTGAACCGGATTCAGATTCAGTTCCTAAAACTACATTTTCGCAGGAAAGCCGAGAGGATGTTTCTGACTCGCTATCATCACTGGATACCTCGTACAATCCTTCTTCTTTGTCTGGTATATTTGCCCTTCCACGTTCATTCTGCATAGACGCCATGGTTTGTTGTTTCGTCTTCCTGAGTTTTCCTCACTTCCGGTTTGGCTGACTCGATCATTTCGTTTCTAAAAAAGTTCGGGGAAGCTGCAATAAAGTGCTTCTAACATGCGTAAGGCAATTATTATATTTTTTTAATCAGGTGTGATTGTTTTGGTACGTAATTATGTTTGTATATAAGTTAAAACGAAACTATTTGGGGTTCAATTTCCACTATCCCTTTAAGTACACTACAAAATAAATTAAAGATGTGCAACAACTGTATCAGTAATTAAAATGATATAACTTATGCACAGGCTTGGGAGGGCTACTTGCCAAAAACACAACCAGTAACTTCATGTGAGTATCAAGATATAAAAGTAATGTAAGGTGATAACTTTCTTTTGGTTTTGGATTACTTCAATATCAAATGTAATGCAAATAAACACAGGATAGAAGAAATATGAATATGATTTTTTTACTTAAAATGTATAATATAATACCATAAAGCAGATTCAGGCAGTAGGTGTAGAGATTCACAATTAAAGTATTATCCTCCAGAACAGTACGGCTTCCAGAGAAGAGATACCATTTGATCATTTTACAACAACCACTATCTGCTCTTTTTAGGTTTTGAATAAGATTGTAATCCTGAGTTTCCCTATTATTAAAAAAAAGTAAAACTAATCCGATTACATCTCTTCCTATGTAACTAAGGATTACACTTTCATTTTTTTCTATACGATCTTGATTCGTGTTCGATGTAATCCATTACTATCTAAGCCAATACAAGTCATAACTTTTGGAAAATTGTCTCAAGTTATAAATGATGCCTTCAATCTCTTTCACGTGGAGAAGACATCCCATTGGCCGAGGCGTTGCAACTTCCCTCAAGCGTCCTACATGAAAGAAAGATCACATGTTAGAAATGTGTGCACAAACTATTCAGTATGACCCGTCTTGGTTTAAAGCCCAAGTGTAAGAGTGAACAGAGGCGGAGTCTGTGTGTTTTCCAATTTGTTTTGTTTGTTGGCTGCTGCTACCCAAACCAACACCCTCCTCACAAGCATTGACTGTTGGAATGTCATTATGCTCCACATGTGGAACAACAAAGGCTTCTTCAGGCGTGCCTTGTATCATAATGATATTGCTCTGATCAGCAGCAAGACTGTTTTCACCACTACCATGGTCGACATCTGCAACCTCCTCCTTGCTGTCAACAGTCGAACTAGGAGTGTCACTTACCTCGTCATTGTTACTCACCCTGCTTTTCCTTCCAGGCTGTTGTTCTTTGCCATTGGTGAAATAGAAAATGGTGGGCACTGCAGTGTTTTTCAGGCATCTCCTTCCCTAATAAAAATAATAAACAAAAACACATAAAATAACTTTTTGAGGTCTGTAGATATTCAACTTTCTTTTGAATAATGTTGTTTTAAATGTAAGAGTGCATTATAAAAGACAATAGAGGGCCAACATGTTAACTATGCAGTTAATCCATTCAACAATTACGTGTTTCCAAGATTCAGATTCAAAGGATTTATGTCATAGCACATAGGCTACAGTGTGGGAATGGCAATGAAAATCATCTGTCCCGAGCTCCTCCAACAATGCAACAGTTTTATAAGACATAAAACAATAAAAGAAATTCAAAATTAAATTAAGAATAATAAATTAGTGCAGGCAGAAATCTATATACACGTAAATATAATAAGACATATGCAAGAACAGAATGTAAAGATAAATATTGTATAGTAAAATTAAATCTTTTTTTTTTTACAGTGATAGCTGTTAAGATAAATAAGTTATAAGATGACAACAGATGAATGAATGTTGCTATTAAAATAATGTAAAAAAAAAGGTAATATAATTCATCTGTTTTTAACATAGAGTATGTGGGGGAAATGGCAATTCTCTATCTATGATAAAGAGTCTTTGCATAAATTGAAGAGAAATGTGATGGTTTGCAAACAAATCGATTTCTATTTTTCTTTACTTAACTGGCAAAATCTTAATTTGGCCTTTAATAAAAAGAACATTACTCATCACTGATGTGCAAGCTGTGCCATAGCAATTATTTAGCATTGTATAATGTATAACATGTATTTAATTAGTAACAACAATTTACACTCACAAATGGAACCAAGTTATTTTGTTTTAAAAAAAGGATCTGTACCCATGAGTCCGTGCTGAAGGGATGACTCTCAAAGTGTGCACTGCACAGGCGAGAAGAAACGTTGGGGGTCCATGTATTCCTCCGGATGTTCAGCACCCACTGGTCCAGCCTGTCTGGATCACCGAAAGGAAACCTTTATTCAAAAATACATGAAAACCGACCCAAAGACAACAGGAGGGTTAATGCCATATTCACTTGGTAACGCATGAACAACTTTTACAAATAGTTCTATATAGTCTGTGTTGGTAAATGTAATCTAGGTTGCACATTTCCTGCTGAAATACATGCATGGGCCTACCAAGTTACTGCGTGGCACTTTGGTTTTGATAAAACAGTGTAGTTCCACTATATAAACGTTAAATTCATAATCAAACGAGACAATATGCAAGATAAATAGCTATTTGTTGTTATTCTTAATGCTTGTCATTCACACGTTAATAAAATAAAATAAGTACCGATACATAGCAGAACAATTGTGGCGATGTTCAGCTTAATAAGCCTTGTTCAACATCATTTCTTTAGCTAATACTATAGCGGGCTGCAGGCGAACCAAGTCCGCGTTTCGCTGCATTCCTTGATCTCAGTTATAACGCCGGGCTCCGCTGCTGGCCGAAGCTAACGGAGCCGCAAAGGGTGAGCTACGGCTCCGGATAGCTTCGGCGGCGGACTCCGGCGGCCACCACTGGGATAATTGGGTCCCCTTTTAACATTTGCTCCCATTTAGCATTATGGGCGTCATAGCCATAGACTATAAAAGTCTTACCCAAGGCTGAATCATAAACTAAACTGTATATATATATATACACATGCATAAAGGGTTACGTCCTTAGCTAGCTACATAACAAGCTAAGCTAACAAGCACACAAACACCTGCTAACGGGGTTAACATGTATAATATTATCATTTTACTCACCGAAAAAAGCTGTGAGTAGACTTCTTGGAAGTTCTGTTAGTACATTCAAGCGCACAGCACGACATCTTAATTGTCTGGTATATCACCACGAACACGGCTAAAGCTAAAGGGTCAAGTACAGTACTATGACTAACTAACGTTGTAGCCTCTATGGTTGTAGCCTAGCAGAGTGGACAAGTTGCTGTTAGCTGACAGTGAGGCACGTATCTGTCAATCAAAGTGACCACGCCCTAATGCATGCACAAACTTTAAGACCTAATATAAATAAAAGGGTCGCGTTAGAAAACAATTCACTCACAGATCCATAATCATGAAGGTGGAATCTAACTATATCGATAATAAAATGTATGGAGCCAGGGAGAGAAACATGTTTTTTTCCGCTATAAAGTTGGGCATTTTAACATGGGGGTCTATGGAAATTGCTCCTTTCTGCAGCCATCGCCTATGGGCCAATATATGAACTGCAGTGTGTGGCACTTCCGTATTGGCTTCCCGGCTCTTCCCCAGAGTTTGCCGCTTGGCGTGAACGCGCAAACGGAGGGGTAGGGTCAGGGCCGGCCCTGACCAATTTGCCGCCCTAGGCAAGATTTTAGCTGGCCTCTCTCAGTCTTTCAGGAGAGAGCTCTCTAAAGCTCTACCCCCCCCCCACCCCGCGGCCGCTTACACAGTAAATTCCAATGTTAATAAAAGCACCGAAAAGCACACAGAAGCTGTGTACGTTTTTTGGGAGTTTGATTTATTTTAAATGAATACAAATACAAAATTAAAACCTATAATTGCATTCTAAAACCATTATTTCAAAAAAAGAACAATTTCACATAAACCTCTGGTTTTTACTGGGACTGGGGCAGTTCAACTTGATTTTGGGGGGGGGGTGTGCCATAGTTTATGGGCGCTGTACGCAACATATACGTAGTTCTGTTAGTATAAGATAATAAGATGTACTTTGTTGATCCAAAATCGGGAAATTGTGTTGTTATGAAATAAAAAAAATATATATTTTTTCTATTTCTAACTTTATTTTTTTTAATTTTTTTTATTTTATTTTTTTTGGCGCCCCCTATGGGTTGATGCGCCCTTAGCATTCGCCTATACTGCCTATGCCGAGGGCCGGCCCTGGGTAGGGTGTAGGGGTAGGGTGTAGGGGGCGGTTTGGGAATGGGCCTGCGTTCGCCCTCCACCCATTTCTTTGTTTACAACGTCTCGTGAGTAAGGTGCAGTACCGGAGTCCAACAGAGAGGCAGCAGCTGCGGGACAGTAGACTGCGTACTGCGAAACCTTCCCTCCCCTGAAGAAGAAGTGATCCTTTGTTGTGAAGAGTGGTTAATGCGCTCCGCACCACAGTAGTAGCCCTGCTGCGACAGAGTCCAACAGAGAGGCTGGAGCTGCGGGACCGTAGCCTCGAAGCAGGGTTGGGTTGTAACGGAAAACATAACGGCGTTACGTAATCAGAATACAAAAATCAAGTAGGCGAACTGTATTCAGCTGGCGTTACATTTGAAAAAACGAGTAATCTGAGTACAGTTACTTTCGTAAACTTGAAGTGAATACATTTTGGAATACTTATTGGAATTATTGGTGGAAAAGTTTCCTCACAAAATGTAATATTCATTACCGGCAGAACTGTGTGCACACAGCGAGCGAGAGAGATGCAGCGTGTCTGTGAGGCCCCGCCCCCGCACTGCGGTCAAGCCAGCCTCCACTTGGGAAAACACAGTCAAGCCAGCCCGCACGTGATATTGGGGTGCGCGAATATTAGAAGCATTACGGTAAAATCCCAGCGCTTACTCGGTCAATAACAAAAGCACCTATAAAAACAAACCAAACCTATTAAATTAAGAAATATGTACTATATAATGTGATCAATAATTATTTAAAACAAACTACGTATAACTACCACGAGTAAATGTAAAATGTAAGGAGTTTCAAAATAAAAGTCCTTTGAAATCTCATATTGAAATCTCATATATGAGCTATCAGCCCTGTGTTTAGATAAGAATAAAACGAAATCTCTCCCTGATGCAAGACTCATCTCACTGCAGGGTGATAGAAGGACAGCCCATCTACTCACCCAGAAAAAATCAGGACATTCTGATGTGGAGTTTCAAAATAAAAGACCTTTGAAATCCCATATATGAGCTATCAGCCCTGTGTTTAGATAAGAATACAACGAAATCTCTCCCTGATGCAAGACTCAACTCACTGCAGGGTGATAGAAGGACAGCCCATCTACTCACCCAGAAAGAATCAGGACATTCTGATGTGGAGTTTCAAAATAAAAGACCTTTGAAATCCCATATATGAGCTATCAGCCCTGTGTTTAGATAAGAATAAAACGAAATCTCTCCCTGATCCAAGACTCATCTCACTGCAGGGTGATAGAAGGACACCCCATCTACTCACCCAGAAAAAAATAAGGACATTCTGATGTGGAGTTTCAAAATAAAAGACCTTTGAAATCCCATATATGAGCTATCAGCCCTGTGTTTAGATAAGAATAAAACGAAATCTCTCCCTGGTGCAAGACTCATCTCACTGCAGGATGATAGAAGGACAGCCCATCTACTCACCCAGAAAAAATCAGGACATTCTGATGTGGAGTTTCAAAATAAAAGACCTTTGAAATCCCATATATGAGCTATCAGCCCTGTGTTTAGATAAGAATAAAACGAAATCTCTCCCTGATGCAAGACTCATCTCACTGCAGGGTGATAGAAGGACACCCCATCTACTCACCCAGAGAAAATCAGGACATTCTGATTTGGAGTTTCAAAATAAAAGACCTTTGAAATCCCATATATGAGCTATCAGCCCCGTGTTTAGATAAGAATAAAACTAAATCTCTCCCTGATCCAAGACTCATCTCACTGCAGGGTGATAGGACACCCCATCTACTCATCCAGAAAAAATCAGGACATTCTGATGTTGAGTTCTGGGTGAGTAGATGGGCTGTCCTTCTATCACCCTGCAGTGAGTTGAGTCTTGCATCAGGGAGAGATTTCGTTTTATTGTTATCTAAACACGGGGCTGATAGCTCATATATGGGATTTCAAAGGTCTTTTATTTTGAAACTCCACATCAGAATGTCCTGATTTTTTCTGGGTGAGTAGATGGGGTGTCCTTCTATCACCCTGCAGTGAGATGAGTCTTTCATCAGGGAGAGATTTCGTTTTATTCTTATCTAAACACAGGGCTGATAGCTCATATATGGGATTTCAAAGGTCTTTTATTTTGAAACTCCACATCAGAATGTCCTGATTTTTTCTGGGTGAGTAGATGGGGTGTCCTTATATCACCCTGCAGTGAGATGAGTCTTGGATCAGGGAGAGATTTCGTTGTATTCTTATCTAAACACAGGGCTGATAGCTCATATATGGGATTTCAAAGGTCTTTTATTTTGAAACTCCACATCAGAATGTCCTGATATTTTCTGGGTGAGTAGATGGGCTGTCCTTCTATCACCCTGCAGTGAGATGAGTCTTGGATCAGGGAGAGATTTCGTTTTATTCTTATCTAAACACAGGGCTGATATCTCATATATGGGATTTCAAAGGTCTTTTATTTTGAAACTCCACATCAGAATGTCCTGATCTTTTCTGGGTGAGTAGATGGGGTGTCCTTCTATCACCCTGCAGTGAGATGAGTCCTGCATCAGGGAGAGATTTCGTTTTATTCTTATCTAAACACAGGGCTGATAGCTCATCTATGGGATTTCAAAGGTCTTTTATTTTGAAACTCCACATCAGAATGTCCTGATTTTTTCTGGGTGAGTAGATGGGGTGTCCTTATATCACCCTGCAGTGAGATGAGTCTTGGATTAGGGAGAGATTTCGTTGTATTCTTATCTAAACACAGGGCTGATAGCTCATATATGGGATTTCAAAGGTCTTTTATTTTGAAACTCCACATCAGAATGTCCTGATATTTTCTGGGTGAGTAGATGGGCTGTCCTTCTATCACCCTGCAGTGAGATGAGTCTTGCATCAGGGAGAGATTTTGTTTTATTCTTATCTAAACACAGGGCTGGTAGCTCATATATGGGATTTCAAAGGTCTTTTATTTTGAAACTCCACATCAGAATGTCCTGATTTTTTCTGGGTGAGTAGATGGGGACTCCTTCTATCACCCTGCAGTGAGATGAGTCTTGGATCAGGGAGAGATTTCGTTTTATTGTTATCTAAACACGGGGCTGATAGCTCATATATGAGATTTCAATATGAGATTTCAAAGGACTTTTATTTTGAAACTCCTTACATTTTACATTTACTCGTGGTAGTTATACGTAGTTTGTTTTAAATAATTATTGATCACATTATATAGTACATATTTCTTAATTTAATAGGTTTGGTTTGTTGTTATAGGTGATTTTGTTATTGACCGAGTAAGCGCTGGGATTTTACCGTAATGCTTCTAATATTCGCGCACCCCAATATCACGTGCGGGCTGGCTTGACTGTGTTTTCCCAAGTGGAGGCTGGCTTGACCGCAGTGCCCCCGCACGCAGATGAGAGAGAGAGAGATCTCTTTTAAAATATATTGAAAGTTAGAAACGGAGATGGTTAGATAAAATGTGCAAGATAACGTCTATGTAGCATTTCTTTATTGTCGAAATGATGACATTTATAACGGGATGAAATCAAAGTGAATGGCCTGCTGCTGCTGAAGGCATGGGGCAAGTGACTGGAAACAGTTTTAAAAGTTATTACATCGTTTCAGATAATAAATAATAATGATAATTCATTCTATTTAGGCGCACCTTTCAAAGCACCCAAGGACACCTTACAATTCATAACATATTCAAAGGAAAGGTTTTAAGACAGTACAAAGAATGCAGTCCGGGTGATGTTTTTTATGTGGGGTGCAGATGAGAGAGCTGTTCAGAATGACACCAAGATGTTGTATTTGTGCTCTTGATAAGCCATTAAAACAGTAAAATACGTGTCTCCTGTGCACCAAAACATACCCATCTGTTATGGAAAAAGAAAGTATTCCAAAAGTAATCTGAATACTATTTATACAATTCTGGGCTATATAAAAATCGCTGGCCCGCGATAGTGTCTATTGGTTACATTTCGGCCCTTGGACAAATGTAGTTAGTGATCCCTGGTCTACATGCTACCACTGGCTCAGATAATGAAAAACAACCAAATAAGTTACCATAGCTATGCAGATGACACACACATTTACGTAACAATTTCACCAGGAGACTATGCTCCAATTCAAACACTGAGTAAGTGCATTGAACAAATCAATGACTGGATGTGTCAGAACTTTCTCCAATTAAACAAAGATAAAACTGAGGTAATGGTTTTTGGAGCCAAGGCAGAACGTATACAAGTTAGCGCTGAGCTTCAGCCTGCAATGTTCAAAACAACAGAGCCAGAAATCTAGGTGTAGTCATGGACTCTGACATGAGTTTCAACAGTCACATTAAAACAGTTACTAAATCAGCCTACTATCACCTAAAGAACATATCTAGGATTAAAAGACTAATGTCACAGCAGGATTTGGAAAAACTTGTCCATGCTTTTATCTTCAGTAGACTGGACTACTGTAATGGTGTCTTTGCAGGTCTCACTAAAAAATCTATTAGAAAGCTGCAGCTGATTCAGAAAGCTGCTGCTCGAGTCCTCACTAACACTAAGAGAGTGGATCACATCACTCCTGTTCTGAAGTCTTAACACTGGCTTCCTGTGTGTCAAAGAATAGATTTCAAAATACTGCTGCTGGTTTATAAAGCATTGAATGGTTTAGGCCCAAAATACATTTCTGACCTACTGCTAAATTATGAACCATCCAGATCTCTCAGGTCATCAGGGACTGGTCAGCTTTCTGTCCCCAGAGTCAGAACTAAACATGGAGAAGCAGCGTTCAGTTATTATGCTCCAAATATCTGGAACAAACTCCCAGAAACCTGCAGGTCCGCTGCAACTCTGACTACTTTTAAATCCAGGCTGAAGACTTTTCTTTTTGTCGCTGCTTTTAATTGAACTATTCATATCTTAGACTGCACTGTAACTTTTATCCATGTATTTTTTCTTTTAATGTTTATTTTATTAGCTTTTCTTTTTAATGACTAATTTTAAATGCCATTTTCTTAATGTCTTTCATTTTTTGTAAAGCACTTTGAATTGCCTTGTGTTGAAAAGTGCTATATAAATAAACTTGCCTAATAAAGATTTCATGTGACACATAAAATGGATTTGTTGATGGGAATTAATGTGAATAAATTAACTCTAGGTTAACGGTACTCTTGCTATCACTACTCACCGACACTATAAACCTTGTCCCACATGCTAGCCCTGACAGGGTGCACTAGGCTGCACTGTTTTACGTGTCCTGACTTGTAGTGGTTCTCTCCTCTATCTACACTCTTCTTGTCATCTTTGTAAAACGATATCAGACTGGTAATTGACACAGCCATGACTTCTAGTTAAATTCAGTGTGGCTAAAATGAAAAGCTTTGTTAAAATATGCAAGCACGCGGAAGTCAAAGTCAGCTTTATTGTACAAAATTCTACATGTGTTATACATCCAGAAATATTGTTTCCCACAGTGTGACATGTAGCCTATACATAAAACAAAAAGGGCCTAGATAAACGGGGTATACAGTTTAAAATGTTAATATATTTAAAGTGTTCAACGTGCAGTTTCAGTGCAAGTCAGTTGAAACGATCCTATGCGTGCGACCCTGCTGCTGTACTGGCTTGTAGTTCGTTTATAGCATAACGTTAGCATTTCGCTTTTGGCGACTAGATTTATGATTCAAAAATTATAAAAGTAGGGTAGACATGTGGAGATTATCCGGCTGAACAAAACGTGATCCCTCTCTTAAATGTGTGTCAACCACAGACCTTATTTCGAGCTATTTTTCAAAATCCTATGGAGAA